>NC_064614.1:567149486-567452517 GCF_023898315.1 Schistocerca nitens | reverse complement strand
TTACTGGACTGCACGTTCTTGTATTATGGACCAACAACGATGACATGATGCCAGGCCAATAGCAACAGCTAAGTGGAGATTGACTTTTAAAAAGTGATGGAAAGCTTAATTCTCAGCAACTATTACTATAAATAATGTTGTGAGGAATTTATGTAAAATGCATATTAATTTCTCATTCTCTCACATTTCTAAGTGACTGCTACATACCGCATGAACTGCATTATTGAGTAACATTCAGAATTACAGTTAAAATTTAGTACCTTTATTAAATGACTTGTTTCTATAAAAGTTGTGTACTGACAAACTCGTTAACTTCCGACACTGTCCTTCTTTTAAATAACTGCTATTATTAGCTGTGAGACTAAGGTTTTCAGACTTTATTTCCGGAAATCCAGAAATACGGAATTGATCTGAAATCCCTTGTCAATAGCACTCAACACTTCATGTCAATAAAGAACTAGTTGTGTTTCACAGGAACACTGTTTTCTAAACGGATGTTGACATTAGGGCAGGATGGAGAAAGGAAGTGGCTGTCCCTTTCGCAGGAATCGTCTGAGCATTGGCCTCACACAATTTAGGGAAATCACAGCAAAACTACGTCTGGATGACCGGATGACGTTTTGAACTTTCTTCTTGCCAAATGCGAGCCCGGTGTGCTAACCACTGCACCACCCCATTTGGTTGTAATCCAAGATCTTAATTTTGATGCAACAGGAGGCATTGAGAACGCACAAAGTTGTGAACTTTTAAGACACACCGTGGCAAATTATTCTCGGCACATACACCCCTAGTCCTGAACTGGTGAAAGTAACGAAGTCACGAGTAGTCTGAAAACTCTGCCTCACTGCCAATCTCAACAGTCCATCATGAAGCCTATTACTACAACGCTACACACTAAGTATTGTTACTGTATCTGTTTTGCTTTTGAGAACTGAGATCTCTCTCTCAAAAAATTAAGCAGAAGCATGTACTTCATAACCCGTCTAACAGAGAGATTAACCATATGTTATTGCAGTAGAATGTGATTTTTAGAGAATTTATTGTCCTGTCTTCAACTTTTATGGTAGATCAAATCTGGATATTTTTCTAAGGGGTCAGCCTACTGAGGGTGCAAGGAAATATTAAGAGAGGTTCTTGTTGTTGTTGTTGTTGTTGTTGTCTTCAGTCCTGTTTCTGCACCAGGTATCAACAATATCGGACTGAATAATGACGAGTTATGTGAAACATCACCTGTACATTGGCTGCTTAGAGTCTTACAGACCACTGCATACGCCAACGAAAACTTCGGATGTGTTCTTTTGGGCCGTTTTATTGTCGTTTGGAATGACTGTTACGTTTCTTTTGAATCAAGGAGAAACAGATTGTTTACCTTCTGCGAGGCAGATAAGACTTCTGTCAGTGAAGTCGTTATAGCTCGTACCCATGCCCCATTGTCACCTCATACTGTAATGCTTATATCAATATTTCTGTACGAATACTCCAATTAAATGAACTATTCGTAACTTGATCAGACGCTAACACTGAGCTATGTACTATCACTGACTTACCTGCTGTCTATAATAACCTATACAGTGCTAAAATTACTATCCTTAATGGAACGCAAGTCACGCACAAACGACAACGCACTTTTTCTCGTTATCCGCCTGACCTCCATACAACTGTCCCAAATATTCAGGAGACACTGTGGACACCAGTATAGAGTGTCGAAATTGCGTTTCTAATCATTTGCATCTTGTTTGGCTTCCTCAAAATGGCATTCTGTTTTGTTACTTTCGTACTTCTTTAAAACTATTAGTTTTGTTAACGTATAAACGTCTCAAATTTTAGCGTTATCTGCGTGTTGTAAACGAAGCTGTGGTTATGGGCTGCAGTGGATAACCTTCTGGCGCCACGTTTTGTAATAGCCGGAGCCGCCCAGGCCGCCCAGCTGATTTTTCATTCGTTACTGTGCTATGCTTCAACTGTTCTCATTCTGCGTCGGTACACACTGTCGTGCCGAGCAAGAACATGTGCAGATTTATCTCAGACCCTTTAAAACCCTCCAAGTTTATCGTAATCGTTATGTTACCCCTAGAATGTCTTAAGTAATGGCCATGACATTAAAATTAGAAAAATTATGCCTTGTACGGAGGGGTCCTGTTCTGGCGCAATATTCACGATAAGAGCAAATTGGGTGGGTGGGGGTTGTAGTTGTGGACACAATAATGGACGTTACCAGGGCAGGCCTCGAAACAAACATATGGGAAAAATAAAATGTGACATGTTTTCTGCAGCTTTTGACTTACTTCGAACATCAAATCTTATCTTTAATGCAATGAATATTGACAACAAATAGCTTACTAGGAGAGGAATCTTGCTGTAACCATTACCGTACCGTCAGATGTACATTACATACTAGGACACGTGTTATTCTGTTACTTACTCAATATCAGAACAATAGGTTCTTTCTACATAGAATTATCTCTAACAACAAACAACTTTAAACATAGCTGTGTGCAGCAACCGTGAAAATATTTTTTATAGTAAAGACAGCCCACTGGTTGCAATGGATTTTATAGTCTAATTGACCATGGTTTCGACTCCTAAAGTAAGGGAGTCTTCATCAGAATTTATATTACATACGTAAGAAGTTGAGCATAACAGCTCTCGTCATACAATTTTAACGCCAAAAAGGCGTGCCACCGCCTATATTTATCAACTGCATACACCGGTCATTTCAGTTTCAGCTTAGTATCCATCAATGAATTTTGGGGCAACTTTGAGCTCTCTACACTGTTTGATAAAATTGATGGCCATACTTGCTTTCGCCCTTTTAAACGTAACATCTAAATATCTCCTAGCTGCATGAGACACCTCGCCTGGTAAGAATTAGAACTTTCAGCATATTTAGATGTTATTTAGATTTCACCTACCACGGACTGACAAGCAGTCAAGCAACTCCTTTGCAACGAACGATTTGTAAATAAAAGGAGTAGAAAACGTAAATTTTGTGATGATATAACAGCGATGACATGTATTTAGCGATGGTGATGCCGTTGTTGCACTAGGTATTGATGATGGGCGCTCTTGGTAACTGCTGTTAAGCAGTTTGATCAGGAAAGTATCAGAGGACTGTATATGAAGAGAACATGGGGGAAGAGGTTGATAGCTGAGAAGCAAACTTTCGGAGAGGAAGAGGGCGGACTGCGGGAGGGAACACGTATTACGTCAATTAAGTGGTGAAAGTAAAGTAAGGAGGAAGGAGACAACGAGATAGTGAGACGAGAATGGACCCAGAAACAAGACAGCGCTCTACTAGAGCCGATAGGGTTATGAATGTCCAAATAATTTATTACCTTCACTGCAGGGGTAATGCTCCTCACTGCCATGTAAAAAGGGGCAAAGTTTTCAAAAGTTACATGCTGTCCAGAAACAGCTGCGTCGCTTTTGGCGCCTAAAACAACCCCTTCCATTCACCGTCGACACAAGGGAGCCAACAGCGTTACGAGACCTCGGCCTCAATCTGCGCTCGAACGACCCAAGAGCGAGAATTCCGTGCGAATCAGCGGCCGCTATTACCGAAGTTTGAACGACCGCCACAGAACTACAGTGGGCGTCGGTCAGGACAACTTTACCTTGCGCGAGAGCGAGCGGACGCTCAGAGCGACCCACACTGGGGCACGTAGTGAAGAACAGGCAGCCACGCACACATTTGCTTGTCGTCGTCGATAGTACACTACGTTGTTGGTAACATGTAGGGCAGGTTGTTGCATAACGTAATTTACTACTAGGTTGGGGAACAACAATGGTTACATTTATGTGTCGTGCTCCTCGGCTAATGAAGGTTGAGTTGTCTTCGATGTTTTGGATGCTTGAGAATCCATAGCGAAAATCAAGCACTTGCCGTCTGTCTCTTTGATCAGCTCGTTGATACCAATAAATGTTATGTCCAGACGGTCTGATGGCAATCCTTTAAACTTTCCGACTGTTACTGTGTTTCATTTTTAAGAACTTGATTCTGGTTGACCATGCTGGCCAGCAGAGGCCACAACGAAATGACGGATTCACAAGTAAGTGAGGCACAGTGCCTGGAGCTGCAAACTACTACTCATGCACAGAATTTCGTAACCAAGCAAGTGGAGACTTCATTTGGGTTCAAATAGTTCAAATGGCTCTGAGCACTATGGGACTCAACATCTGAGGTCATAAGTCCCCTAGAACTTAGAACTACTTAAACCTAACTAACCTAAGGACGTCACACACATCCATGCCCGAGGCAGGATTCGAACCTGCGACCGTAGAGGTCGCGCAGTTCCAGACTGTAGCGCCTAGAACCGCTCGGCTACTCCGGCCGGCTCTTCATTTTGGAGTGGGCGGATGTGGTAGGTCATTCTTGGTAAGACGGATAGAGAAAATTACATTCTCGTGGAGGCAGAGGCAGTTTTTTAAAGTAAAGGAATGTAAATAACGTTATTGGAGCCTCGATATAAGCGTGACAGGACTAAAGCATTCTCCAGGATGTAGGGACTCAAATATACCGGTGACGAAGGACAGGTGAAGATGTTAGAGCTGTCGCAGGTGGTGAAGGAACTTTATAATCAGGTACACGTACTTGTAGCTGAAGGTAGTCAGATGCGGAAAACAAGGAGTGTCTGTCACTCTAGGGTAATGTATCCGGTCATTTATAAACCTCTTGGACTTGTATACGTTCCAGGCCCCTGAAGCCGGGGAGCCGGCCGCGGTGGTCTCGCGGTTCTAGGCGCGCAGTCCGGAACCGTGCGACTGCTACGGTCGCAGGTTCGAATCCTGCCTCGGGCATGGATGTTTGTGATGTCCTTAGGTTAGTTAGGTTTAAGTAGTTCTGCGTTCTAGGGAACTAATGACCACAGCAGTTGAGTCCCATAGTGCTCAGAGCCATTTGAACCATTTTTTGAAGCCGGGGAAATTTATTTCGTTGCTTCGTCACTACTCATTACGAGATTAAAAGATGGAAAGGTGGGGCAAGATAATTACTTAGGACAACTTTAGTTGAACTGGAAATACAGCAATCGATTCGCATCTATGAATAGAAGCGTACCTGCAACTCTGTCACTCCATCGCGAAATTTTGCAAATTTTGGCTTACCTACAAAAACTGCCTGTCTCCTTGACTGTTTAGCATCAGAGTACGCAACATACAGCAAGTGCTTCAGAAATGTCTTGTCTGAGTGTTTTAGGAGGACGAAGAAGGGCTACAGGAGAACTGAATTCAAAACCTGAATATTCACAACGCATGGATAATGAACTGAATGAGGTGGCGCAGCGGTCGGCTCACTCGCCTTGTGTTTGCAAGGACTGCTGTAAAATACACATCCGGCCATACATTTTTAAGATTTCCATGTTTTCCCTAAATCCCCTAAGACACATGCCGGAATGGTTCCTTCGAAAGGTACGGCCGATTTCCTTCTCCGTTCTGCCCTAATCTGAGCTTGTTCTTCATCTCTAATGAACTTGTTGTGGACGGGGCGATAAACTCTAATCTCCGTTCCCTCTATCCTGTGCAAGCGTCTTCATTTCTGAATAACTACTGCAACTTACATCCGTTTGAACCTGTTTAATGTATTCATTTCTTGCTCTTCATCTACAATTTTTGACGGCCACACTTTCCTCCAGCGCTAAAGTGAAGATATCTTCATGTGTCAGATTGTATCCTATCGACACGTCCCTTCTCTTAGACAAGTCGTTACACAAAATTCTTTTCTCCTCAGTGCCATCCGGTATCTCCTCATTACTTTCGCAATCTACTCATCTAATAACGAGCACTACATTCAAAATCTTCTATTCTCTTATTGTCCGAACTGCTTATCGTCCTTGTTTCACTTATGTACGTCCCTAACACTTAGGTTTATATTCCATGTCAATCAATTTCTCTTCTTCAGAAACGCTTTTCTTGCTAGTTCCACTTTACAACTGATCCCCACACTATTTCTGCTTACCAGTTATTTTACAATACAGAGGAGCACTAAAAAATAAGAAGTGTCATTCTACTCGTATGTTCGATGAACACGTTAGGGACTTGAAACATAGAACAACAGATATCAACAGTCACTCTAAAATTCTCAAGTGCAGGAACAGTTCTGCTCCCCCACCCCGCAAAAAAGAAAAAAAAACTAACAAAAACTTGATGCAAATTACAAAATGTTTCAAGCAAATGTTCTTTAGCCGTCAGAGGGACATCAATCAGCATGATTGTCTTCGTTGTAGCTTTATTTTTTACAAAGATATGAACAGCGGTATGACTTTTGTAAATGGCACCCTGTATTTTTTATTTGGTAATTAATTTCCTCTCCTAAAAACCCATTCAAAAATGGATCACAGTGTACCATTCACTGAAACACAACGTTATTAATTACGTAATACAACATTGACTTTGACGCTCCCAGCGCTTAGTGCAGGTACTCGAGGTAATGGAACACATCCACGTGCTGCCTTTGACAGACGACAAATGTAAACACAAGTAGAATGCACACCTGTTATTCCGTCTACCATCGACAGTTGAAGAGTTGTGTGAGTAGAATGTACACCAACGAAGAGATGGTAGAAATGCTACTCATCTATGGGAAATGTAAGTCAGCAATTGTAATACAGTTTTCTTATGTACGGGTACATTTAGTACAGTAGTTTAGCCCTTTTAAATACTGTTGTGTGGAGTAGGCATACAGTAAAGGCTTTCCTTCCTACAAACTGCATCGACATAATGTTTCTTTTATTGTCGTTGTTGTTGTTGTTGTTATTGTTGTTGTTGAAGGTAGGCGAAAAGCTACGCAGGTAGCGGAATTGTACAGAGAGCGATATCCTGACAAGAACCCACTTCCCCGACGGATGTTTTCTCGTCTTGTTGCGACGCTACAGGAAACGGGAAGTTTCAGCCCACAACGTAATCGTCGTAACACTCGCACAGATGAAGCTTCATGTGCTATGAATCCACATGTGATCACACGACAGCTTGAACACGAGATTGGCACTCCTAGAACCAGTGTACATCGTATTCTTACACGTCACCGGTTCCATCCTTACCATGCACACCTACATCAAGAATTGCATGGGAATGATTTCCGAATTGTGTACAGTTCTGTCAGTGGGCACAGCAGCAAATCCTCGCCAACCCGAACTTCTTCTCCAATGTTCTGTTTGCCGATGAATGTTCCTTCTCAAACAAACGACAGGTAAATACAAGCAACTTGCATTACTGGTCCAGCGACAACCCACGATGGCTTGGACAGGTGGAACATCAGCGTCAATGGAGAGTTAACGTCTGGTGTGGGATGCTTGGTACTACAATTATTGGCCCTTATTTTACCAATGGTAGTCTAAACGGCACAGCGTATGCCAACTTCCTCAGACGAATTTTTCCTCCTCTTCTGGACGAAGTGCCACTAAGAACCAGAATGCTGATGTGGTACCAACACGATGGATGTCCAGCACATAATGCCTTGTGTGACGTCGTGTTCTGAACCGAAGGTATCCTGCCAAATGGATTGGTCGAAGAGGAACAGTTACTTGGCCTGTTAGGACTCCTGATTTAAATCCTCTGGATTTTTTTCTTAGGGGATGCAATGAAGACGTTGTCTATCGTGATATTCCAACAACCCCAGAGGACATGCAGGAACGTATCTTGCTTGCTTGTAATTGTCTTCAGTTGGCAACACTGGAAGCAGTAAATAATTCTTTCATTCAATGAGTGCACCAGTGTACCGGTGTCCAGGGTCATCACTTTGAGCACTTTCGAATGTTCTACTCCTGGGCAATGGTACAGGGGAGTCAAAGTCAATTTTGTGTTATGTTTTTACTTGGTTTTCATTTGTTTTCTGACTACTCCAGGAAGTGGCCGAGTTTGTGATCCCGGCCTCAAAGTCAATGTTGTGTTATATAATTAATAACGTTGTGTTTCAGTGAATGGTACCCTGTGATACATTTTCTAATAGGTCTTTAGGAGAGGAAATGAATTACTGAATAAAAAATACAATGTGCCATTTAAAAAAGTCATACCGCTGTTCATATTTTTGTAAAAAACAAAACTATATACTACTGGCCATTAAAATTGCTACACCAAGAAGAAATGCTGGTGATAAACGGGTATTCATTGAACAAATATATTATACTAGAACTGATATATGATTACATTTTCACGCAATTTCGGTGCATAGATCCTGAAAAAACAGTACCCAGAACAACCACCTCTAGCCGTAATAACGGCCTTGAAACGCCTGGGCATTGAGTTAAACAGAGCTTGGATGGCGTGTACAGGTTCAGCTGCCCATGCAGCTTCAAAACGATACCACTGCTCATCAAGTGTAGTGACTGGCGTATTGTGACGAGCCAGTTGCTCGGCCACCATTAACCAGACGTTTTCAGTTGGTGACAGATCTGGAGAATGTGCTGGCCAGGGCAGCAGTCGAACATTTTCTGTATCCAGAAAGGCCAGTACAGGACCTGCAACATGCGGTCGTGCATTATCCTGCTGTAATGTAGGGTTTTGCAGAGATCGAATGAAGGGTAGAGCCACGGGTCGTAACACATCTGAAATGTAACGTCCACTGTTCAAAGTGCCGTCAATGCGAACAAGAGGTGACCGAGACGTGTAACCAGTGGCACCCCATACCATCACGCCGGATGATACGCCAGTATGGCGACGAAGAATACACGCTTCCAATGTGCGTTCACCGCGATGTCGGCAAACACGGATGCGAACATCATGATGCTGTAAAGAGAACCTCGATTCATCCGAAAAAATGACGTTTTGCCATTCGTGCACCCAGGTTTGTCGTTGAGTACACCATCGCAGGCGCTCCTGTCTGTGATGCAGCGTCAAGGGTAACCGCAGCCATGGTCTCCGAGCTGATAGTCCATGCTGCTGCAAACGTCGTCGAACTGTTCGTGCAGATGGTTGTTGTCTTGCAAACGTCCCATCTGTTGATTCAGGGAGCGAGACGTGGCTGCACGATCCGTTACAGCCATGCTGATAAGAGGTGTGTCATCTCGACTGCTATTGATACGAGGCCGTTGAGATCCAGCACGGCGTTCCATATTACCCTTCTGAACCCACCGATTCCATATTCTGCTAACAGTCATTGGATCTCGACCATCGCGAGCGGCAATGTCGCGATACGATAAACCGCAATCGCGCTGGGTTACAATCCGCCCTTTATCAAAGACGGAAACGTGATGATAAGCATTTCTCCTCCTTACACGAGGCATCACAACAACGTTTCACCAGGCAACGCCGGTCAACTGCTGTTTGTGTATGAGAAATCGGTTGGAAACTTTCCTGGTGTCAGCACGTTGTAGTTGTCGCCACCGGCGCCAACCTTGTGTGAATGTTCTGTAAAGTAAATCATTTGCATATCACAGCATCTGCTTCCTGTCGGATAAATTTCGCGTCTGTAGTACGTCATCTTCGTGGTGTAGCAATTTTAATGACCATTAGTTATATATATGTCTTCTTTTACAATTTGTTAATACATTCTTAAAAACTGGAAGCTGTAAAGCAGTGAAGAACATTTTTCCCGTTTTCCTGGCAGTTGGTGTAGGGCGCCTGAGAGCCAACAGTGGGAGGAATCGATCTTGCATTGGTGTTGTCATACGAGGACGACCTCTGTGAGGACTAACGTTCACATTTCCCGTCTCTCTGTACTTTCTCCACATCTTAGGTACACCAGTTTGAGTGCCGTGTAAGCGATCGGCAACATCTTTTTGTGTGTGACCTGCTGAAAGTAAAGTCACATCCTGGTCCGGTCAAAATGCTATATGACTCTACGTGGCACGCTACTGCTGTGCTGAACACAAACTGAATGAATCTGTTGTTATACTGGACTGCTCGCTGTGTGCCGCGGTGGCAGCACGATAATTTCTGCCACACATCCTGCTCCATTACAGCCGCCACTATGGAGAAGTGAATAATTTAGGAATGAGACATTATTGTTTTCTCTATGAGTCTTGTCTGCAGTTTGAAATTAGCTGTAGCGCAGCCAGGATTTAATGTCATTTTAGTAATAGATGTAAGGCCAGCTAACAGGATCATTGTACCCAGCTGGATGCAGCCCACAAAGATAGAAGAACAGATCCAAAAATGTCATGGTGTTAAATGCTTGACCAATACTGATATACGAAACCCATACTGGCAAATTCCCTTAAATAATAAGCCAAGAAAGTGCTCTGGTTTCGTTTATGCTGGACGCTGCTTTAATTTCAGTGTGTTACCGTTCAGTCCTAATGTCAGTGCCTGCTTATTTATTGACGCACTGGATTCAGTACTCAGACCAGAGTTACTCGACAGAGTAACTGTGTTCATAGATGATTCGTAAATAGCAACGCAAATGTGGCAAGATCATACTGACGTCTTAGGGAGAGTGTGTTAAACGAAATTTCTGTTGGCTGTCATCACTGCTAATCTATCAAAATCTAAATTCATGCGTAAAAAGATTAAGCTTTAGCTTTTAGGGCACATAGTTTCACCATGCAGTATCTTTCCACATGAAGAATAAAGCTGGGCTACAAAGAACCTCCATACCTTATGAACTAAGAAACAACTGAAAGCTTTCATAGGGATGACCTCATTTTATAGGCAGTTTGTGTCTGATCAGCTACAGAATTGTGAGCCAAAGTTGAACACACTAAGAAAAGTGGCCATGTGGTGCTGTTCTAAACGGTGTCAAATAGCGTTTGAGAAGATCAAAGAAGCTTTGATTAACTCTAGACTACTTTACCATCTAGGCAACTCGCTGGAATGTTGCTCTCCCACAGATGGCTCCTTGGCGGGCGTTGGGGCTTGTTCAAATGGTAATGTTAATCACAGACCTATATTATACACTATAGAGTGTGCTAGACATTTCTTAATAGTCTGTGAAGGAGTATATTCTACCACAGAAATTGAGGCCTTCGCAGTGATCTACATCTACATCTACATCTACGTGATTACTCTGCTATTCACAATAAAGTGCCTGGCAGAGGGTTCAATGAACCACCTTCAAGCTGTCTCTCTACCGTTCCACTCTCGAACGGCGTGCGAGAAAAACGAGCACTTAAATTTTTCTGTGCGAGCTCTGATATCTCTTATTTTATCGTGATGATCAGTTCTCACTATGTAGGTGGGTGACAACAGAATGTTTCCACAATCGGAGGAAAAAACTGGTGATTGAAATTTTATGAGAAGATCCTGTCGCAGAGAAAAACGCCTTTGTTACCATGATTGCCACCCCAACTCACGTATCATGTCTGTGGCACTAACTCCCATATTTCGCGATAATACAAAACGAGCCGCCATTCTTTGAACTTTTTCAATATCATCCGCCAGTCCCACCTGATACAGATCCCATGCTGCACAGCAATACTCCAGAATAGGGCGGATAAGTGTAGTGTAAGTAGTCTCCTTAGAAGATCTGTTGTACCTTCTAAGTGTTCTGCCAATGAATCGCAGTCTTTGGTTTGTTCTACCCACAACATTATCTATGTGATCGCTCCAATTAAGGTTATTTGTAATTGTAATCTCTAAGTATTTAGTTGAATTTACAGCCCTGAGATTTGTGTGACTTAACGCTTAATCGAAATTTAGTGGATTTCTTTTAGTTCTCATGTGAATAATTTCACACTTTTCTTTATCCAGGGTCAATTGCCACTTTTCGCACCATACAGATACCCTATCTAAATCATTTTGCAATTCGTTTGTTCATCTGATGATTTTGCAAGATGGTAAATGACAGCATCTTCTGCAAACAATCTAAGACGGCTACTAAGATTGTCTCCTACATCGTTAATATAGATCAGGAACAATAGAGGGCCTATAACACTTCCTTGGGTAACGCCGGATATTACATCTGTTTTACTCGATGACTTCCCGTCTATTACTACGAACTGTGACCTTTCTGACAGTCGCACAACTGAGGCGATATTCCATAGGCACGCAGTTTAGTTAGAAGACGCTTGTGAGGAACGGTGTCTAAAGCCTTCTGGAAATCTAAAAATATGGTATGGGCAATCAAGAAATTTTAACACTCTCTTGCAGGATATCACACGAATGTTTGCGGTAACCATCAGGCACAAACTTTCTGGATGAGCTGTAAATTATTGCATGCCATCGACATTCGTTGCCCTTGCAGGAATATGGCTTTTCAATGGTCTATGTCAAGGCTGAAAAGAGTGTAGTTTCAAGTGACTTGTACCACTTACTGGAAGGTTTACCAGAGGTACGGTATTGCAAGGAGCAGTCCACATAGCTGAAAGTTCTGCTAATGCAGGACATAACACGTCGAAAATATTATCTTGGCATGACCAAGAATACTGCAAAATAGCAAGACCAGGCTCCAATGAGGCACGAAGTTAAGTAATAGCTATTGACAAATTCACCAGACAAACTAGTGAAACAATATGGTACTCGTAAGGGAGCTTCATTTTACCATCACGATCCAAAATCTGCTGGATGATGTGTAAGTATTCCATCATATTACCAAAAAAAGTTCTTGTGATATACGAACCAAGCTTGGGGACACTTTGTCGTCGTCAAGGTCGCAGATAAAAAAAATCATGCTGCTACTGCCTCCAATATTAAGACTAAGGTACAACGAGTACTTGGAAAATGCTTACTTTGTCAGGAAGCGAAAACGTCGAACAAATATTGTAAAGATGAGGTGCATTCTGTCAGACTCAGAAATCCTTGCAAATAACTGCAACTGACGTGTGTGAGACTCACTCGTGCACACATGCAAGGGCAAGATAACACTAGCTTCTTATTAACTTCTTTGTAAATATGTGAAACTGTATGCATTAAAACTGCGACAAGCTCCCCTACACAACACAAAAGTTAGTTGCGGATTATATTCCTAGGGTTGGCATCGCTGCAATGATCTTATCCAACAATATAAGTAACTTTACCAGCGTTGACTGTCGACGTTTCTTGTGAGAAAGTGGCATAAAATAAATACTAGTTTCCAAAAATATCACGCAAAAGTAAATCCTGTTGTTAGAAATTTCTAGGAATTCAATAGGTCAATTTGAATGCATTGTCTGAATAGACGAACCAACTATGTTAATTGTTTTGCTCCAGTCAAAGCTGAAGCTGTATGTGTAAATCCTTTGCCAAAATACCCATCGAATGAGACACTGATAGACGAATCCAAATTAAAAAAACCATAATTTTGATAAACGGTTTCACAATTTCACAGAGAAGACAGAGTCCTTATTCGAAATCGTCTAAAATCGTGTCTTCTAAACAAGAGATTCAATAAATATCAAATATTCTACACTAGTCAGTACAAACACATTGATCCAACACTCGTTGGAGCAGGGTTCCGTAAAAATACGTATGAGGTGTGATTAAAAAATACGATGAATGAATGTTTTTAGCAGCAACTGCTGATGATGCAATCATTTGATGTAATATCCCCTATAGCCTGTCCTACAGAGAAGAGCATATCAAGCTGGAACACGTTCTAACTTGTCAGTGAACGTGCAGAGATGATAGAGTAAGGTTGTGTTTGCCGTGTCCATGGCGCTTCATAGATTTAGAACAATACTTGAACATTATGCTTTGTTTATAGCTGAAAAAATACCAAAGAAACTGATGAAATGTTGAAATTGGTGTATAGTGATGATGCTATTACTCTGAAGACTGTTTCTAGGTGGTATGAGCGATTTAAAAGTAAAACTGAATCAGTAGAAGACAACCTCCAGGACGTCTATTTACTTCAGAAACAGAAATAAACGTGCAAAAAAAGGAAAAAAAATCATTCAAACAGGCGAATAACTATTCAAGAGAATACCGAAAATTTACCACCTCGTACAGGTCTCTGCAAAGCATTTTAACCAACAATTTGCCAGCGAGACAAATGAGTACAAAATTTGTTTCCAGAGATTTAAGTGATGAACAGAACGAAGATCATGTGTCATTTCGAAGGACTTGAAGTATCTCCTTCATTCAAATCTGGACTTATGGCCAAAATTGTAACTGGATATTAAACTTGAGTCTATGGGTATGACCCTGAGACGAAAATTCAGTTTCCAATGGAAAACCAATTAACCTTCTCGCTCTAAAATGGCACCTCAGTTAAAATAGAGTATTAGAGTCATTCTCATTGTTAATTTCGCTGTTTATGGTATAGTGCGGTCAGAGTTTGTTCCAAGGGGAAGAACTGCAGACGCTGAATTTTACAAGGGCGTACTGCGACATTTGTGAAACAATGTACGAAGAAAGAGACCAGAAAAATGGCCCAACCCCTCCCTTCTTGATCACGACAAAGCAATGCGCCACACCTCGTTTTTGATTCACGAGTTTTTTGCCGGAAAAAATATTCGGGAGGTGTAACACCATGTAACTTCTGGATCTCCCCAAAAATTAAAACCATGCTTAAAGGAAAACGTTTTGATACCGTGCCTCACACGGAGAGGGATATGATTGAGCAGCTGAAAGGTTCCAAAAGAAGCCTTCCAAAAATTCTTTCAGTGACTGATTCAACTTTAGGATAAGTGCATTGCTAGCTCAGTACAGTATTTTGAAAGAAATACCGTACTTTGATGAATGTCTTAGGATAAGTTTACGTAAATGCAACACTTTAAATTTTTTAAAGGTGGAAATTCGTGGTAGATTCCTATGGGACCAAACTACTGAGGTCATCAGTCCCTAGGTTTACATACTACTTAATCTAACGTAAACTAACTTACTCTAAGGATAACACACACCCATTTCCGAGGGAGGACTCGAACCTCCGACAGGGGGAGCCGCGCGAACTGTGGCAAGGCGTCCTTAGACCGGTCGGCTACCCCGGACGGCCAACACTTTATGGAAGTATGGGGCGTTAGAGGTAACTTCCCAAATTCAGCTACCTACACTAACAAAGTGTTTTATGATAAGTGTATGTATGCAATGAGTAGAAAAATTAGTATATTCACATGAAATAACGATCCATTTTATAATATAAAAGCAAACAATAGCGACATGTAGGTAGGTATACCAAGAGTTGAAATTATACTTCAGCGGGTTGCATAGTGACTGTGTCTTGTGTACTTACTAAAATCGACAAGTAGTAAGGACATATTATGTAGGAGGAGGAGCTAAAAACACAGATTAGTATTTGTACATAGAGAAGTGGACGATTTTCGTAAATGAGTCAAAGACAATCACTATCATGCACTAGTCAATGAAGAAGAAAATTTTTTGTGTAAACGACGTAGTACTGTAAATAATATAGCGTTGAAATAATTTCTGTGCTATTGTTACAGAGATTAAGCATGAAGAAAAAGACAGACGACTGCCAACTCCAGCATCTCGGCCAGATGTGTGCTTGCTTATGTGTGTGTATGGCGTGTGTTTCTCTTTTGCTGATGAAGGCTGTGACCGAAACCTTTGTGTAATTGTCTTTTAATTTTTACTGTCTGCAGCTTAACGTATTTTCACTACAGTAAGTAGCAATCTATCTTTTCCTACATTATTGATATTCCTACCTGCAGTTTCCATTGTTTAATTTTGTTACAGAGATTATTTGTATATTTAAATACAGAAAAATGTTAAGAAGATAAAAAAAAATGGTTCAAATGGTTCTGAGCACTATGGGACTTAACATCTGTGGTCATCAGTCCCCTAGAACTTAGAACTACTTAAACCTAACTAACCTAAGGACATCACACACATCCATGCCCGCGGCAGGATTCGAACCTGCGACCGTAGCAGTCGCGCGGTAAGAAGATAAAATCAATAGAAGACTAAGAAAATAGTTAAGTGAAGTTCAGCCAACAGAAATTATTTAAGTTAGGTCTATGATTTTATCCTGAGTTAATTCATTACATACATTTTCCGGCTCACTTAATTTTACAATTCGCAGTTTGTCTCTCAATACTTGGCAGCCAGGGACACTAGTATGGAAACACCTAAGTAAAACAACACGTGACCCTCTGTACTGCCTGTCTGTGCAATTGAACTAAACTTCCAGGTGAGGCATACCCACAGTAGTAGTAGAGGAGAGGTGCTAAGAGGATTTACATTCACATTTGTAGGTCATTTGATATGTTTATACGGTTAAATTCTTGACGTAGTTTAGAGGATAGTCTGCAACTGCGTCGGATTTGGGATGACGGTCTGAAAGCCGTTGTATTGGTAAGATATGAGTTTGGTCTGATATATCCAACTACGCAGATTTCTACATTTACATCCACATCTATATCCATACTCTAAAAACCACTGTGAAGTGCATGACATAGAGCACGTTCGACTGTACCAGCTATTGGGCATTTTCATTGACATTATGAACATTAAAACCTTAGTTGGACAAATCAGATATTGACAGGTGTACTCGTAAACCAACGTAATGGTGTGAGTCAAGGACAATAATCACTTACCTTGGACAGTGAGTCCGATATTCAGGTGTGGATTTTGTAGTCTGTGTGTGAGTGATACACTGTTTATCATGAACACTAATTTCCAGGAGTCACGAAGAAACGCTTTGCACTACACACGTGAACACGAGTAAAGAAGTACTGTTGCTGAGCAACAATTGCAGATCTATTGCAGATGCGAAAATCTGTACTGCTCGCTGGTATTGTTAGAAAATGGCTGTATCCAGTACATACTTCAACTTAAAGAAGATGTTTCAAAATTACTGAAATGAGTTGACCACATGGACGTTGAGTTAATGTGCTTGTGTCTTCTGGGAACACTGACGTAACGCTATAGTTATAGACATATTGTAGACTGCTAAGTTGCAAATAGTGGACTGGTTCATAGATGAAACGAAAGCGTCGCTGGATAGTATGGGATAAACTACCCGCTTGATTTCAGATTGCCAGGTTAAGATGTTGCCAGGAGAGAGCATACCACTGTCTCCTGCTCAATGTTTATTTATTACCTGGTTCTTCCTGCAGGAGGTCGCAGTTTTTATATAACTTTAAAATTTTTGTACGATTTTTCCATGCGTTCGAGCCATTCTGATGGTGGCGCTCCTTCAGGGAGATCCTTTCCTCATCCTGAGTTTCCTAGATGTCACGACCTGCTACACGTTCGCCTGGACTAACCCGCTGCTGCTCTAGCGATAATGCTAGATGTTAGTCGTACGAGGTGTTTGAAGAACACGCAAAATTTGTAGTCAAGAAAAACAATAAAGAATAAAATTTCAACCACCAATAGCTGCATGTGGCATTAAACGAACGGTGCCAGTTATCAGAGCCTTGATTACTCAGCAAATGAATGTTACCTGTCTTATTATCCAGTATTGAGAAAATTGAACTGTGGAATACGAAATATCTCCTCTCAGTAACACAAAAATAAATTAGAATCTAGTAAAACGATCTAACTACTCATACCCCGTCACAGGGTCCTAGTAGCGCACCAGTCGAAATTGCACAAGCTACTGATCCAGTCTCTGTTGATCCATCATGGACAGGGAACATCAACTGGCCGAGTATTTATCAATGAAATTCGCCAACAGTCATGTGACTGAGATGTTATTTTATTTTATTTTGACTGCCAATTCGGCATTCCACTACGCCGTCTTCAGGCCCCAAATGCATATCTCAAAAGTAAACAATATTGTCATTCAGTGCCATATATTCTTGGATGTCGTGATTTCACGATATCCAGGAATATATGGCACCGTATGACAATATTGTTAATTTCTGAGAGATGCATGAGGGGCCTGAAAAGGGCGTAGCGGAATGCCGAAACTGGCAGTCAAAATAGAATAACATCTCAGTAACACGGCTGTTGGCTAATTTCATTGATTATTAGCTACTGATCCGATAGCAAACGACGGGTCCTGTCCGGCGATTCCGCTTATATTGGTCTCTCCGGTACCACGGGATCCGCGCTTGTGATACGAGTGGTGCACCGTCTGGTGGAGGCAGCGGAGACCTATCTCCCCGAAGTGTCGATAAAGCGTTCCGCTGCAGGGGTTACCTCGGACAGGGCATCTTTTGCCGAAAATTCTGCGAACTTCCATGATTTCGCTGTAGACGTCTGAGCCCCAACTATTTTCAAGGGATTTAACAATGTGCTTAGGAAGAAGCTGAGAATACGGATCCAGATCCAGGAACATCATGTAATGGTGCTAAAGAGCAACGAAGTGTAGGGTCCAACGTCTGCAGCTAGATCACCCGTTCGGCAGACCACGTGAGTTGGTGCGCTCTACAATTACAGCGTTCTTATGACAGACATGACTGTATCTAAGACCCTCAATGCTACTCGCACTATTGGTAGGAGTAATACCTGAGTTCCATTTTCATACAAATTCACGTTTTCAGAATAGATTTCTCACTCTGAAGTAGACAGTGTGGTTTTTTGAAACCACATGACATACTGAAACTGTGTGAAAATTTGTTCAAAAGCATCACACACTCCGATGGAGAGCGAGAGATTCATTCTGTAATATTCCTCTAGACAATTTGATCTTAGCCAAAGGCCTGAGGAGCAATGATAGTGACACATATGGATGATACCCGCAAAATTCAGCTAGGGCAAGAGGCGCCCGTCGCTGCTCTCCAGTACTTCTCAATTCACGCCTTCTATCTACACCTTGATCGTGAGATAAAACCTTGATGCGATGGTGGTGGATCACAATAGAGGAAACTAGAGGTATACGGCTCGTAGATAGGTGATTACATAGCTGCTCTTTAGGACTTTCCTGTTCACACTTTGTGTCCACAGTCTGAATTTAGCCATACCGCCAAATAATACTGGTCGGCTGTAACGCTGGTGAAAATCGAGATATGCGGCAAGTACATAGAGCTTTAGATCGCTGCACACTGGAACTTCACTGTTCACGTTTTGTGGTTGGACTTTGATCTTGGCAGGAAGATTGATACTCAGTAGTTGCCGGTTATATGGGCAATACACGAGGTACGGGGCAAGTACATTGGCGTTATCTATTCACGATTTGTGTCTGCAATTTGATCTTAGCCAAATGGCCAAGGAGACATTGTATTGGCTGACATAAACGGAATCCGGAACAAGCGGCTAGTGCTTAGGCGTATGAATCGCACATATCTGGTGATTCTCATTTCACGTTTGTCTAGTACCAAAGAAGTATGACCATTCACGTTTCAGGCCAAAGGTTAGCTTTCAACATGAAACATGGCAATAAACCCACGTAACCTCCTAACTGAGTTGTGAGATCCATGATCAAATGAACTTTTTGTAATGTTTCGGTGCCAGGAACATATCCATGTATTTATGGACGTCTATTTACAAAGATACCACGCTCTGTTGCTTATGCTGTAACTATCTTGAACTTTCAATCGACCACCCTAATGCCTTAAAGTGCATATACTTATCTCGAAAAATTTCACAGCGTTAAACAAGTTCCTTGCGCCAATAATATTTATCTCTGTGCCGGAGAATAAGCTCAAGTACAGCCCCCATCTACGTGAGTGGAGGATACATATAAATTCTGTGCCGTAAACAGAAGTGAACCAGAAAGTAAATGCTGCGTTCGCAAACGGAACTGGGTCAGTGGGGGTGGCGTCTCTCCTTGTAGAGGTGTTTACAAGGGCGCGGCCGCGAGGAGGGCGAAGGAGACGGAGTGCAGGGCTGGTGGTGGTGCTGCTCCTGCTCCGCGACCCGAGGAACGCAATGGCCGCGGGGTGCTTAAGCGGCGGTTCCTATTGAGACTTTACGAGCGCCAATAAACCGCGGCCATCCGGAACGGTGACGGATCTCGGCGGATCTCAGCCGAGCATTTGCCGTTTACCAATCACATAAAGGAAATAGCCTCGCGGGCGTCTTTCCCTAGGACGTAATAACGCGCGAAAGTCCCCGCAGCAGGCATTTAGTTGCCGCAGAGTTAATGGAAAAGCACTTTTTAGCGGTGCTCTCACTCTGACATGGAGGGCAATTTGCCTCGTGTTCGCTAAGGAGACTCACTCACAGGCACTGACATTTTGAGACAAACAGCAAACACACAATGTGCAATTTCAAATGGTTCAAATGGCTCTGAGCACTATGGGACTTAACGTCTGAGGTCATCAGTCCCCTAGAACTTAGAACTACTTAAACCTAACTAACCTAAGGACATCACACATATCCATGCCCGAGGCAGTATTCGAACCTGCGACCGTAGTGGTCGCGCGTTTCCAGACTGAAGCGCCTAGAACGGCTCGGCCACTCCGACCGGTACAATGTTGAATTTCAAGATCTTAGTGACATCTGATTTTTGAAGTTTTAGGCGTGCTCTACAGTTAATTGTTCTGTATAACGTTTCATCTCTTGCTGTGGGAGGCGTCACCTGAGACTATGAAGGTGGTTTGTTCTCAGATGTTTGTTTCTTCAAAAGCTGAGAACTTTCATCATTGTTTTCTACAGAGAGTCTAAACAGTCGACCTGTTTGAATAAAAGTGTTTTAGGTTTTAGGCTGTGTCTTTTTTTGTTATTTAATAACTAAAATTACTATTAATACTAACACTTAGACTATCTCTTCACGATTACTAAACTGTTGGTTTCTGGGGTTCGCTTTCCTAAATAGCGTAATTCAGAGGCCCCTACCTTTGGGTTTTATGCAACCCGCAACATCTTCAAATACCACTTGCAAGATTCTCATATTCTCTTTCTTGCTACATACAAACTATTAGTCCTACAGAAAAAATGAAGAGGCCTTCTTGGAGGAAGTTTTACGTAGTTACATTTTATAGTGGGATACATTTTCGCTACATGCCATAGTTTTCGAATTATTCAAGAGAAACCTACAAACATGACCTTCAAACGCGTTTTTCTTGAAGAACTCGAAAACTGAGACCTCCAGCAAAAGTGTACGAAACTGAACATTTTTTAACACTTTGCACGTAGCGAGCGAGAGAATATAATAACCTCACTTGTGGGTTTTGAAGGTGCTATGGTTATACCGTCCTGTTTCAGTTGACATGTGAGAGCCTACATCACTTTGCAAGACGGCTGTTGAGGGGTGCTGTACGGAAAGCTACTGCCTATGCCACTAACAGGTGAATGGCAGGCAAGAGGAACGCTGCGAATGGCTACAAGCTGCCAACAGCCTAGGCACCAGCTACCACAGACCAACGGCCAGTAGATTCTCAACAACCAAATGCGGCATAATCAGTCAGCAGTGGACTGTTGGGCGGCATGACCTCTCGCTGCAGGAAAACACTACCCCTTTAGTCGCCCTGAAGATGACCGTCAGCGTAGACGGTCGAAACATTGGTCTTAGTAGTGGTTTTAATTTCATAAAGTTGAGGCGTAATGCCCAAAAGGAATTTATTCACATTGGTTCAAATGGTTCAAATGGCTCTGAGCACTATGGGACTTAACATCTGTGGTCATCAGTCCCCTAGAACTTAGAACTACTTAAACCTAACTAACCTAAGGACATCACACACATCCATGCCCGAGGCAGGATTCGAACCTGCGACCGGAGCGGTCACGCGGCAACAGACTGAAGCGCTTAGACCGCACGGCCACACCGGCCGGCTATTCACATTGACACTTACTGTAGAAGACGCTGTACATACATTAGTAGAACATGAAGGAGGGCATTTAGTTTTCTGAGAAACGTTCTGAGAATATCATAAGTGACAAAAATTGTTACAGTGTCAGATAGTGATGGGAAAGCTAACAGAAGCAATATGTGCACTAATGGCATAAAACAGAGACATAATTTAGCCCACTGATTAGTCTGGTGGAAAGCGAAAAATGAACATTCTGAAGCAATGGTATCACATGTGTCTTATTTATTCACAAAATGGTTCAAATGGATCTGAGCACTATGGGACTTAATATTTGAGGTCATCAGTCCCCTAGACTTAGAACAACTTAAACCTAACTAACCTGAGGACAGCACAGACATCCATGCCCGAGGCAGGATTCGAACCTGCGATCGTAGCAGCAGCGCGGTTCCGGACTGAAGCGCATAGAACTGCTCGGCCACAACGGACGGCTATTTATTCACATTTTATACTATGTATGTAGCGTATATAATACACCTTGCCACGTTGGGGTGGCTTGCGTGTCTATAGCTTGCAGATAGCAATACCCCAGGAACAGACACATCGGAAAAGTATGTCTGGCAAAGTCAGACAAACATACACTAACGGAAGAAACCGCAACAACAAAGAATAATTAATGTAGAGTAGCGAAATTTCGGCGATACGTTTGTCTAGGTAACATATTTAAGTGATTAGCATTGAGAGATCATCGGTAAATGTAAGCGCGAGATTATCCGTTGCAAATAAGTGTCCTAAATGTCAGAATGATGAATGCAGGCATGCAAACATCCGTGCATTGTGTCGTACAGGTGCCGGATGTCTAGTTTGTAGGAAGGAGTTCTATGACTATTGCACTTGGTCTATCAATACAAGGACGACAAGGAGGATTGATGCTGGCCGGTTGTGGATGACACTGGTGCTGTCATCCGATGAGACACCAAATGCTCAATTGGAGACAGATCTGGTCATCGAGCAGGCCAAGGTAACATGTCGACACTCGATAGAGCATATTGGATTACAACACCGGTATGTGATCAGGCGTTATCCTTTTAGAAAACGCCCCCTGTTCATGAATGGCAGCTCAATAGGTCGAATCACCAGACCGACGTACAGATTTGCAGTAAAGTTCCTGGGATAACCACGAGAGTACTCCTGCTGTCATACAAAATCGCGGCCACGCCTGAACTCCAGGTCTAGTTCCAGAGTGCCTAGCATGCAGACAGCTTGGTTACAGGCCCACAACTCGCCTTCTTCTCTCAAACACTCTGCCATCACTGGCACCGTGGCATAACCAATTTTCATCAGGAAACACAACAGACTGTTACGCTTTCCTCCAATGACCTCCCACTTAACACCATTGATGGCGCTAATGGTGGTGGTTTGGGGTCAGTGAAATACACGCTGCAGGGCTTCTGGCTCGAAGCTGTACTTGAAGTAACCGATTTGTACCATTTCGGTGTGTTACTGTAGTGCCAACTGCTGCACATGATACAGATGCAGTACAGTGCGCCAGAGTCCTACGCCGAACACGATGGTCTTCCGTCTCGGCAGTGCCAATTGGCCGTCCCGAGCGCGGTCTTCCTGCAACCATTCATTCTATTTATTGACCACCGTTGCCAGCAGTCACATACTACATTCCTGGCAAGTCTTTCTACAATATGACTGAAGAATCATCCAGCTTCTCTTAGCCCTACACACGTCCACGTTAAAATTCAGTGAGCTGTTGATAATGGCGTCTTTGTCTTCTTAAAGACATTCTTTATTAACATCAACTCATCAGTCCAGTCTTGAAGATAACTAACGTTAAAGGCCGTTACAGCGTGTATTTGAAGCAAACTTTATTTGCATCCTCATAGTGGTGCTACTAGCGCCACTCTTATTCGACTGGCGCTAAATTTGAATAGAAATAATCGTTCAGATGTAGAAACGCGCCATCCAACTTTCGTTTATGTCACACAACTCCTTCTTGGCGTTGCAATTTTTTTCCGTCAGTTTATGGTACCTAAACAGGGAAACCTGCCTATTTTGTAGTTGCAGAGGAAACAGTCTGGATAATTAACTGACCGCGCCTCGTCGCACTAGCCAATAAGCACTTACTATGTTAATACAGCGAGCAACTCAATGCAAGGGGAAACGACAGCTGTTTATCTTCCCGAGGGTATGCGGCTCTAGTGTGCGGCTTAATGATGATGGCATCCTTTTGAATAAAATATTCCGGAGGTAAAATATTCCCCCATTCATTTCTCTGGGCAGGGACCATTCAGGAAAATGTCATCAGGAGGAACAAAAGTGGCACTCTGCGGGTCGTAAAGTTTAATGTTAGATCCATATATCGGTTAGGTTCGCTAGAAAATTTAAAAATCAAAACGGATAAATGGTTCAAATGGCTCTGAGTACTATGGGACTTAACTACTTTGGCCATCAGTCCCCTAGAACTTAGAACTACTTAAACCTAACTAACCTAAGGACATCACACACACATCCATGCCCGAGGCAGGATTTGAACCTGCGACCGTAGCGGTCGCGCGATTCCAGACCGTAACGCCTAGAACCGCTCGACCACTCCGGCCGGCGAAACGGATAAATTAGATATAGTAGGAATTAGTAAAATACGGTGACAGCAACCAGAGGACTTCTGGTCAGGCTCGTTCAGGGTTGTAGATCTAAAGTCAAATAGAGATGATGCTGGAATAGGTCTAATAATGAATAAGAAAACAGGAGTGCAGGTAAGCTACTATGGACGAGATATTAAAAGCGTTATAGTTGCCAAAATGGACACGAAACCAACACCCACCACACTAGTACAAGATTATATGTCTTATAGCTCCACAGAGAATGAAGAAATTGAAAGAATATATGATGACATGAAAGAAATTATTCAGGTATTTGAGGCAGACAAAGATGTCATATTACATAACAGTAATGTTACGGAATGACAGAATGTCCAAAATAGCTAAGAGGTTGTGAACGTAGAAGAAATGCAAGGCTGTAGAAGCATGCATCACCAGGAGCACGGCAGATGTCACCTATAGAAAAATTATGGGCACTTTTGAAGAAAAGAGAAGCAGTTGTATCAAACTCGAGGGTTCAGATGATATGCAGCACTAAGCAAAGAAGGGAAAGCTGAAAGGTGAAGGAGTATAAAGAACGGCTGTGCAAGGGAAATGAAGACAACATGATAGAAAAGGAACAGAAATTAAATGTATAGGAGACTGGAGATATGATACTGTGAGAAGAACTGTCGAGATGCTAGGAAGGGCTAGCCACGACAAAGTTTTCCACCTGATGTACAAGATATTTGACCTTCAGGATAAATTCAACAAATACAATTCCCAAAAAGACGATTTCTGACAGTTATGAATGTTACAAAACTATCAGTTTAATAAGTCATAGTTGCAAAATACTGGCACGAATTAATTATAACAGAATGGGGAATCTGGTAGAGACAGACATCGGGAACCGTTTGGGTTCCGGAGAAATGTAGTAAGGCGAGCAATATGGATCCTACGACTTATCTTAGAAGATAGTTTAAAGAAAGGCAAATCTGTGTTTATATCGTTTGTATGGTTAGAGAAACATTTTGACAATGTTAACTGGACTACACTCTTTGAAACGTAGAATGTAGCACGGATAAAACACATGATGCGAAAGACTATTTCTAATTTGTACAGCAACCACACGTCAGTTATGAGAGTGAAGGGGCACGAAAGGGATACAGCAGTTGGGAAGGGAACGAGACAGGATCGTAGCATGTCTCCGTTGTTAGTCTGTACATCGAGAAAGCTGTAAAGGAAACCAGGAGAAAATTTTGAAAGGTAATTAACTTCAGGGAGAAGAAGTTAAAAAATGAGATGTTGGCAACACTGTAATTCTGCAGAGGCAGCAAAGGACTTAGAAAAATGGTTCAAATGGCTCTGAGCACTATGGGACTCAACTGCTGAGGTCATTAGTCCCCTAGAACTTAGAACTAGTTAAACCTAACTAACCTAAGGACATCACAAACATCCATGCCCGAGGCAGGATTCGAACCTGCGACCGTAGCGGTCTTGCGGTTCCAGACTGCAGCGCCTTTAACCGCACGGCCACTTCGGCCGGCAAAGGACTTAGAAGAACAGATTAACAGAATGGATTGTGACTTCAAACGAGGTTATAAGATGAATATAAACAAAAGTAGGAAAAAAAGGCAATGGAATGTAGTCGAATTAAATCAGGTATTACCGGTGGAATCAGATTAGGAAATGAGAAACTAAATGTAGTAACTGGGTAGTATTTGGAGAGAAAAATAACTACTTTTGGACGAAGTAAAAAGGATATAAAATGCAGACTAATAGTAGTCAGAAAATATTTCTGAAAATTAAATATTTGTTAACACTGAATATTAGGAAGCCATTTTGAAGGCGTTTATCTGGAGTGTACCCTTCTACGTAGGAGAGACGTGGACAATAAGCAGTTCAAACAAGAGGAGAAGAGAGGCAGTGTTACAGAAGAATGCTGAAGGTTAGATAGGTACATCGAATAAGTAATGAGGAGATCGAATTGGTGTGAGAAAGGAAGATACGACATAACCTGTCTAAAAGAAGGAATCGTTTAATAGGATACATCCAGAGGCATCAAGGAATCGTCGCTTTTCTAATGTAGGGACGAAGTGGACGGGGATTCCAGAGAGAGAGACCAAAGCTCGAGTACAATAAGCATGTTCGAATGAATGTAGGTTGCCGTGGTTATGCAGATATGAAGAACCATGCACAGGGTAGACTGGCGTGGATAGCTGCAACAAATCAATCTTCGGACTGAAGACCACAACAACACACTGTATATACAGGATGACAATTATTAAACTATGCAAAATAAAATCGCCATAACTTCTGACTGCACGGTTGGCCATGAGGAATGATGGGAATTACTGTACGCTTGTACATGCAGTTTATCGACGAAAATGGGTTCGTCAATAAGCAAAACTGACGCGTTTGGGGGACTGAGAATCCGCATTTCGCCATCGAGAGGTCTCTTCGTGCTCAACGGGTGACTGTGTGGTGTGCAATGTGCAGTCACGGAATAATCACTAATCGGTGCGATATTCGTTGGTGGCACGGTGAAAGTTTTGGAAGATGATTTCATCCCCATTATCAAAAGTGACCCTGATTTCGACCAGATGTGGTTCGTGCAAGACTGAGCTCGGACCTATCGAAGCACAAGAGTGTTTGATGTCCTGGAGGGGCATTTTGGGGACTGCGTTCTGGCTGTGGGGTACCCAGAGGGCACTGGAATGGGCCTCGACTAGCCGCCATATTCTCCGGACCTGAACACATTCAACTCCTTTTCGTGGGGTTATATTAAAGATAAGGTGAACACCAATAACCCGAAAACCACTGATAAGCTGAAAACAGCCATTCAGGAGGTCATCGACAGCACTGCAGACGGTCAGGCAGAATTTCGCTATTCGTCTGCGCCATATCATCGCCAATGATTCCAGGCATATCGAACATGTCATAACCTAAATCCCAAACTACAGTGACGTTTACATGTTGAATAAAGCGTGTGCACGTAGTAGTTTGTAACTAACTTATGTTCTCATATAGTTCAATAGTTTTCTCCCTGTAATTATAGTTACTACGTGATATGCGTATGGAAAGATTGTCTTTGACAACAACTCTAGTACTTTGGTGGTACGTAATATAATTAAATGGATAATGTCTTCCTACCGAGACTGTAATTGATCATTACGGCATAGAAAGAGTAGCTGACAAAATTAATTCTGAATACTATTTAGGATTTCCGACACATACTGCACAGAAGAACTCTTAACACAGTTCCTGCTTTCAGTCGTCACACAAATACAAACACGGCACAGTCAGAAGTGAAAATGGAATTGAGGAACAGCAAAGGACATTTGGTAGATGAAATGGCACTGGTAGTTATGGTGAACCTGTTTGAACCTATATCGAACATGCCGAAGGAATCGCCTCCCTTTCAGCAATACTTCTCCTACATCGTTCTCAACGACTAGAAGACTGCAGCCTAGGTTGGTATCGGTACGCTTCAGAGAAGTCATTGATGCAAATATATTCCATCGCCGAATGCTGATATTGCGTGCTTACTTAATGTCTCATCAGGCATACAATCGGACATAGTAGTAAACATTATGCCGTTCTTTAGGGTACATATCGTCAGAAATGAGGGTAGAAGTCCGCCGAGTCCAAATTAACTGTAATAGAATCTTAACCATACGATATGTATAAAATGATCGTTGCAGATAATGTATGCAGGACGTTGTAATGAATGCGAAATGCAGTAACACTAGCAGATAAGTGTTTTGCTGTAAATACGTAAACCTAGCTCTCATCGCGAACATAAATGAAGAAGCACATATCGAAACACGAACAGAAGAGAACTACGACCCTAAGGGAATAGAAGGAGTTGAAATGCTGTATTAATGAAGATGTTGAATTTAAGCGTGTGGATAAACTACAGGTATGAAAGGATAATTATAGTACAAAAACATTACCCGAGTTGAAGGTTGGTAAGACACAGCCACAAAAATATAAAATTAGTAAGTTTGATGTTAGACAAAGCAATAAAGGGGAAAGAACTTGTGATACACAAAAAAGCATGATGTAAACACATAAACGATAAATAAAACGAATACACGTAGTCAAAAAACTGGTCAGTGTTGTATATACGCAGACTAGTCAGAAAACTTTAAAATTTCCCAATTCAAACGGATACTGCGATAAATAGCTCAGAGTGCTGCAAGTGCCTACACAGTAGCATTTAAGTAATTGTCTGTTCTATTTCCGTTGTGGTCATACAACCAGAACTGAAGGAAGTGTAACAGAGCACAAAAATCGTTTTGAATTTGTGGGATTACTGACGTACTGAAAGTGATTATCATGTTTGCAGAAAACCCTTATACATCAAGAAATAATGTTTCCTGCTATGTGTGAGAAGCTGCGCGGAACAGATGAAACGGAATTACATCCTTTCAAGAGCACTTTAACTGAGTATTTGCTCTTCGTCTAAATTATTCAGCCTCCATAAAACGTCAATTTTATCTGTGTCTTGGAATTCCTAAAGAGCGTAAATTTATTAGTTTGAAGAGGTTTTTTCAATTAATGCCTGATAATTATGCTGCTTTATAAACAATGTCGCTCTCTTTTTCTAACATAGTGACACGTGCCGATAGCGCTGTACCACTTAAGTCAGTGACTGAAATGGAAGATGTGCCTTTGATTTATAGTCTTATACCCTGTATGGTGGCTTTTTGCTATGAAGTAAATTTAACTTTTCTGAAAACGGCTAGACGTTCTTCATACAACACTATTCGTCCTCGTTTATCTGACTTCTATCGCAATGTGTGAATTCATTCGTCTTTAATTACGTCGTTCCTCTTTGTTGCTTTCCTTGAATGTTATTCGTCGGTAAGTGTACAACAGGAAACCCACATGGTTCTCACTGGAGCGATGCCGTCAGCTGCGTGGGAAGCTGCAGTTTACTTTCGAGACTGTAGGTTCGCCTGCAGTCATTTGACGTAAGTGCGTGCTGTTTGCATAGAGAAGTTTATTCTCTTTTGTAAATGTTGCATATCTGTCTCGAGGTAACTGCTGTTTCGCCATCAGAACTGAGCTTCAGCCACATGTGTCATAGGTAAATGCGCTGAACATTTACCGGTACGTACTCTTACATTGCAATCAGTATACTTATTCCTTCCACAAGGATATACAGGGCGTTACAAAAAGGTACGGCCAAACTTTCAGGAAACATTACTCACACACAAAGAAAGAAAATATGTTATGTGGACAGGTGTCCGGAAACGCTTACTTTCCATGTTAGAGCTCATTTTATTACTTCTCTTCAAATCACATTAATCATGGAATGGAAACACACAGCAATAGAACGTACCAGCGTGACTTCAAACACTTTGTTACAGAAAGTGTTCAAAATGTCCTCCGTTAGCGAGGATACATGCATCCACCCTCCGTCGCATGGAATCCCCGATGCGCTGATGCAGTCCTGGAGAATGGCGTATTGTATCACAGACGTCCACAATACGAGCACGAAGAGTCTCTACATTTGGTACCGGGGTTGCGTAGACAAGAGCTTTCAAATGCCCCCATAAATGAAAGTCAAGAGGGTTGAGGTCAGGAGAGCGTGGAGGCCATGGAATTGCTCCGCCTCTACCAATCCATCGGTCACCGAATCTGTTGTTGAGAAGCGTACGAACACTTCGACTGAAATGTGCAGGAGCTCCATCGTGCATGAACCACATATTGTTTAGTACTTGTAGAGGCACATGTTCTATCAGTACAGGCAGAGTATCCCGTATGAAATCATGATAACGTGCTCCATCGAGCGTAGGTGGAAGAAACTAAAATGAGCTCTAACATGGAAATTAAGCTTTTCCGGACACATGTCCACATAACATCTTTTCTTTATTTGTTTGTGAGGAATGTTTCCTGAAAGTTTGGCCGTACCTTTTTGTAACACCCTGTATTTTCAGGGTCATATTAACAACTATATCAAAGAGAGCTTTATTTAAAAACTCTGAAACGGTGAGAAGGAAAGAAAAGTAACCTGTCTATAAGAAATCCTCCTGCTGGCGGGTTAGTCTATATAATACAGAGAATGACATGTATTTTAGAAATGCCGACAGTCAATGATGTTGATATGCACGTATGAGTTCTCGTCTTCCACGAGGAACAGATGTGACCACACTGTCATCAGGGCTGTTAAACTAACAGTATTTGAGTTTAGTGTTATCTATTAGTTAAATTTGGAATGCAGTTCGACACCTGGTCACAAACGTTTTGCAAGGGGATTCCTGACAACTCAGACATCGCTTTCAGTTCTTCTGAAAGTAAAACCAACGAGGATTTTTATGAAAATCAAAAACAAATTAGAAAGCTTATGTCGTAACACAGCCATTTCAAAAGTGTATATGAAAAAAATGGCAGCTACATCGGTATGCAAAACGTAAGGACGAAAGAATATTCGCACGATGTGTCACTGCCAAGTAATACAGCTCAATGAAACTTGTACCACACATAGAAGCTACTGTTGCAGCACTAGTATGGTACCGAACGTAACTGGCGAACAGAAATGACAGTTCAGTTCAAAGACAATGATAGCACTGGAGTTACCGCAATATGCAATGGTCTCCTGGGCACTGCAAAAGGCGAGACGTGGTTCTCACAAGGGAACCTCCCCAAAGCACCCCCCTCAGATTTAGTTATAATGTGGCACAGTGGATAGGCCTTGAAAATCTGAACACAGATCAATCGAGAAAACAGGAAGAAGTTGTGTGGAACTATGAAAAAAATAAGCAAAATATACAAACTGAGTAGTCCATGCGCAATATAGGCAACATCAAGGATCCTATGAGCTCAGGAGCGTCGTGGTCCCGTGGTTAGCGTGAACGAGAGGTCTTTGGCTCAAGTCTTCCCTCGAGTTAAAAGTTTACTGTCTTTATTTTCGCAAAGTTATGATCTGTCCGTTCGTTCATTGACGTCTCTGTTCACTGTAATATGTTTAGTGTCTGTGTTTTGCGACCGCACAGCAAAACCGCGCGATTAATAGACGAAAGGACGTGCCTCTCCAATAGGAACATTGTTATTGAAGTCTCGAGCTATATTTGCTGGATTCACATTGCCCACGGAATACATCTCACGTATTTAATGCACTCTCGTGCAAAGTAGCGAACAGTCAACTGCCAGCCAGGAGCCTCTTTAGCAGAAATACTCTCTCTTCCGTGCGCTGTAGTCGACTGACGTCGTGTGTTTCGATGTTTGTTTAGGTGTAGTGTCCCCATACTACGGCGCAGTTACCTCGCATCGGACGGTCAGATAATAATTGTCTGAAAATAAAAAATTAAAACTTTTCACTCGAGGGAAGACTTGAACCAAGGACCTCTCATTCCACAGCTGCTAACGCTAACCACGGGACCACGGCGCGCCTGAGCTCGTAGGATCCTTGATGTTGCCTATATTTCACATGGACTACTCAGTTTGTATATTTTGCTTATTTTTTTCATAGTTCCACAAAACTTCTTCCTGTTTTCTCGATTGATCTGTGTTCAGTTTTTGAAGGCCTATCCACTGTGCCACATTATAACTAAATCTGAGGGGGGTGCGATGGGGAGGTTGCCTTGTTAGTACAGTGTGTGATCACCACGAACGGCAGTGCATGCTCTGCAACGTGTTCCCGTGACGGCCACGAGGTCGGTGAGGGGTTGTCGTGCGCAACTTGGCACACCTGTCCTCTTGCACAGTGCTGCCGCTGTGCACGGATGCGCCCCTCAACCTGCCTGGCAGGCAGCTGGTCAGTGGAGGACGGTTGGTTGGTTGGTTGATTCGGAGAAGAGACCAAACAGCGAGGTTATCGGTCTCATGGGATTAGGGAAGGACGGGGAAGAAAGTCGGCCGTGCCCTTTCAAAGGAACCATCCCGGAATTTGCCTGGAGCGATTTAGGGAAATCACGGAAAACCAAAATCGGGATGGCGGGACGCGGGATTGAACCGTCGTGGAGGACGGCGCCCGCCGAGTAGCGATGGCGGCTATCAAAATGCTCAAATGTGTGTGGATTCCTAAGGGACCAACGTGCTTAGGTCATCCGTCCCTAGTGTTACACACGACTTTAACGTACGCTAACAACAACACACTCCCATGTCCAAGGGAGGACTCGAACCTCTGGCGGGAGGGGCCGCTGGGGGTTAGCGCTCAAGCAACCGGTTTTCGACAACATTGGATTTTTCATTTCCAATTTAAGCTGATTATTGCAACCGCTCAAAATATTATATCTAACAGCACAAAAGAAAAATTCGGAGTCGGTACTAAAACCCATGGAGAAGAAATAAATACTTTGAGGTTTGCCGATGACATTGTAATTCGATCAGAGACAGCAAAAGACTTGGAAGAGCAGTTGAACGGAATGAACAGTGTCTTGAAAGGAGGATATAAGATGAACATCAACAAAAGGAAAACGAGGATAGTGGAATGTAGTCGAATTAAGTCGGGTGATGCTGAGGGAATTAGATTAGGAAATGTGACGCTTAAAGAAGTAAATATTTTTGGAGCAAAATAACTGATGATGGTCGAGGTAGAGACGATATAAAATGTAGACTGGCAATAGCAAGGAATGCGTTTGTGAAGAAGAGAAATTTGTTAACATCGAGTATAGATTTAAGCGTCAGGTAGTCGTTTCTGAAAGTATTTGTATGGAGTGTAGCCATGTATGGAAGTGAGACATGGACAATAAATAGTTTGGACAAGAAGAGAATAGAAGCTTTTGAAATGTGGTGCTACAGAAGAATGATGAAGATTAGATGGGTAGATCACGTAACTAATGAGGAGGTATTGAATAGAATTGGGGAGAAGAGGAGTTTGTGGCACAACTTGACTAGAAGAAGGGATCGGTTGGTAGAACATGTTCTGAGGCATCAAGCGATCACCAATTTAGTATTGGAGGACAGCGTGGAGGGTAAAAATCGTAGAGGGAGAGCAAAAGATGAATACACTAAGCAGATACAGAAAGATGTAGGTTTCAGTAGGTACTGGGAGATGAAGAAGCTTGCACAGGATAGAGTAGCATGGAGAGCTGCATCAAACCAGTCTCAGGACTGAAGACCACAACAACAACAACATCTAAAAGTAAAAACAGACATCACACAAAGCTTGAAAAATTAGAACTCCCTCAGAAATTTGCGGTTTATGTCTCAAAGTACATGGAGTCAAACCGTAACATAAAGTAGTCCGTCCACTGTTCGCAGCTTCTCTCGAAAAGTAATGAAGGTTTTAATACTACAAAACATTCACCAGTATTCTCCTAAAGATTCAGATTTCTTAAATCTCTATCTCATAATCATCTTGGAATCAAGTATCATGGCACTATTTGGGCATTACAAACAGACAGCTGATGGTTTCTAAAGGCTGCAAGCAGATAAAGGCACATTATACAGGGTGTTACAAAAAGGTACGGCCAAACTTTCAGGAAACATTACTCACACACAAAGAAAGAAAATATGTTATGTGGACATGTGTCCGGAAACGCTTACTTTCCATGTTAGATCTCATTTTATTCGTTCTCTTCAAATCACATTAATCATGGAATGGAAACACACAGCAACAGAACGTACCAGCGTGACTTCAAACACTTTGTTACAGTAAATGTTCAAAATATCTTCCGTTAGCGAGGATACATGCATCCACCCTCCGTCGCATGGAATCCCTAATGCACTGATGCAGCCCTGGAGAATGGCGTATTGTATCACAGCCGTCCACAATACGAGCACGAAGAGTCTCTACATTTGGTACCGGGGTTGGGTAGACAAGAGTTTCCAATTCCCCCATAAATGAAAGTCAAGAGAGTTGAGGTCAGGAGAGCGTGGAGGCCATGGAATTGGTCCGCCTCTACCAATCCATTGATCACCGAATCTGTTGTTGAGAAGCGTACGAGCACTTCGACTGAAATGTGCAGGAGCTCCATCGTGCATGAACCACATGTTGTGTCGTACCTGTAAAGGCACATGTTCTAGCAGCACAGGTAGAGTATCCCGTATGAAATCATGATAACGTGCTCCATTGAGCGTAGGGTGGAAGAACATGGGTCCCAATCAAGACATCACCAACAATGTCTGCCCAAACGTTCACAGGAAATCTGTGTTGATGACGTGATTGCACAATTGCGTGCGGATTCTCGTCAGCCCAAACATGTTGATTGTGAAAATTTACAATTTGATCACGTTGGAATGAAGCCTCATCCGTAAAGAGAACATTTGCACTGAAATGAGGATTGACACATTGTCGGATGAACCATTCCCAGAAGTGTACACGTGGAGGCCAATCAGCTGCTGATAGTGCCTCCACACGCTGTACATGGTACGGAAACAACTGGTTCTCCCGTAGCACTCTCCATACAGTGACGTGGTCAACGTTACCTTGTACAGCAGCAACTTCTCTGACGCTGACATTAGGGTTATCGTCAACTGCACGAAGAATTGCCTCGTCCATTGCAGGTGTCCTCGTCGTTCTAGGTCTTCCCCAGTCGCGAGTCATAGGCTGGAATGTTCCATGCTCCCTAAGACGCCGATCAATTGCTTCGAACGTCTTCCTGTCGGGACACCTTCGTTCTGGAAATCTGTCTCGATACAAACGTACCGCGCCGCGACTATAGCCCCGTACTATTCCATACATCAAATGGGCATCTGCCAACTCCGCATTTGTAAACATTGCACTGACTGCAAAACCACGTTCGTGATGAACACTAACCTGTTGATGCTACGTATTGATGTGCTTGATGCTAGTACTGTAGAGCAATGAGTCTCATGTCAACACATGCACCGAAGTCAACATTACCTTCCTTCAATTGGGCCAACTGGCGGTGAATCGAGGAAGTACAGTACATACTGACGAAACTAAAATGAGCTCTAACATGGAAATTGAGCGTTTCCGGACACATGTCCACATAACATCTTTTCTTTATTTGTGTGTGAGGAATGTTTCCTGAAAGTTTGGCCGTACCTTTTTGTAACACCCTGTATAGGCACAGGCAGCAGATCACTTTCCTGTTTTTGTTGTAAGCTATGAATGACCTGTTAAATTTTTAATGCATTACTGATTCCATGGCTTCCTTTCTCTTTTATTATCTCTGAGAAATGACTGACAAATAGTAACTTTTTGTGTGAAATTTGTTGCACTTTCTTTTTCTTTAACTATTTCTAATAAGAAAGACGTTTTTAGCCAAATATGGGTACATGTTATCTTAACTTTCTAACGAGAATTTGAACACAATTCGTTTCTTTCTGACAAAACGGAAAATGCTTATTCAAAAAAATTCAAATGAACGATTGAGATAGTGCGAAAAATATAACATTTACCAGGAACAATTACATCTCATAGTTCAAATTTCAACCATCACATATGTGCATAAATACTAGTTCCACGAGTATAATGCGTTGATCTGTAAGTTGACTCCTGCCATCAGAAACAATGGCATTCAGTATCAGTCTTTCAGAAGCCACCTAACACCCTACCAAACTGTTTCTTTTCCACTGCTGTGATACACTGACATATCGGAATCGGTATTATAACTAGTTATTAGCAAAAAAGAAAAATAACTGTTATAACCGAGACCAAACAAATACGGAAAAATACCTGTTATTCAGAGTTGACGTACCAGTACTGATTTTAACTGGTCGGTTTTTCTCATCCCTGCTGCCGAGGCGTGAGTTGTGCCACGCTGCTCCCACTAGACCGTTGCAGGAGACCTGCTGCAGTGCGAATGTTGGGCCAGCTGCAATCGAGGACTCGCTGTTGTCGACTACACGGCCAGAGGACTACTGAAATCCATTAGTCTGCTGGGCAGCCTTGTACAACACACGCTTTCAGCTGCTCGTGCAACACAGTCAGTGAATAGTGTGCAAGATAATTACAAAACAAAGTTAACTAATTTTTGTATAGCTTCTTGGCTTTGTTTGATTTCAGTGTCGTGGCAGCGTGGTCTCATCATACAAAGATATTACACTACTGGCCATTAAAATTGCTACACCACGAAGATGACGTGCTACAGACGCGAATTTTAACCGACAGGAAGAAGATGCTGTGATATGCAAATTATTACCTTTTCAGAGCATTCACACAAGGTTGGCGCCGGTGGCGACACCTACAAGGTGCTGACACGAGGAAAGTTACCAACCGATTTCTCATACACAAACAGCAGTTGACCGTCGTTGCCTGGTGAAACGTTGTTATGATGGCTCGTGTAAGGAGGAGCAATGCATACCACCACGTTTCCGACTTTGATAAAGGTCGGATTGTAGCCTATCGCGATTGCGGTTTTTCGTATCGAGACATTGCTGCTCGCGTTGGTCGAGATCCAATGACTGTTAGCAGAATATGGAATCGGTGGGTTCAAGAGGGTAATATGGAACGCCATGCTGGATCCCAACAGCCTCGTATCACTAGCGGTCGAGATGACAGGCATCTTATCCGCATGGCTGTAACGGATCGTGCAGCCACGTCTCGATCCCTGAGTCAACACATGGGGACGTTTGCAAGACAACAACCATCTGCACGAACAGTTCGACGACGTTTGCAGCAGCATGGACTATCAGCTCGGAGACCATGGCTGCGGTTACCCTTGACGCTGCATCACAGACAGCAGCGCCTGCGATGGTGTACTCAACGACGAACCTGAGTTCACGAATGGAAAAACGTCATTTTTTCGGATGAATCCAGGTTCTGTTTTTTGCAGCATCACGATGGTCGCATCCGTGTTTGGCGACATCGCGCTGAACGCACATTGGAAGCGTGTATTCTTCGTCGCCATACTGGCGTATCACCCGGTGTGATGGTATGGGGTGCCACTGGTTACACGTCTCGGTCACCTCTCCTTCGCATTGACGGCACTTTGAACAGTGGATGTTAAATTTCAGATGTGTTACGACCCGTGGCTCTACCCTTCATTCAATCCCTGCAAAACCCTACATTTCAGCAGGATAATGCACGACCGCATTTTGCAGGTCCTGTACGGGCCTTTCTGGATACAGAAAATGTTCGACTGCTGCCCTGGCCAGCACATTCTCCAGATCTGTCACCAATTGAAAACGTCTGGTCAATGGTGGCCGAGCAACTGGTTCGTCACAATACGCCAGTCACTACTCTTGATGAACTGTGGTATCGTATTGAAGCTGCATGGGCAGCTGTACCTGTACACGCCATACAAACTCTGTTTGATTCAATGTCCAGGCATATCAATGAAATGCAGTCGCATCAGTTTGCCCTAACAGCGCAGCGATACTTCAGAACGAACATCCACCAACTACCAACTGCATTCGGCGATTGTATTCGCAGTTTAAACCTTCAGGATGCCTCTTCAAGGGGAGATCAACGATTCGGCTTGCAATTAGTGAAGAAACGGATGAATATGTGGGGGCAAGATTCGTACGTAGCCCACAGAAGTCGACGAACATAGCAAGCGGGAGCTGAACACACCACACCCGACCACTTGGAAGACTGAAGCTGAATGAAACCTTACCGCTTTCAAGTGCTGTAAGTCCTCACTCACGATGACAAGGTCAGACGCTTTGAATTTTCGGCACAATTGCAACAGCTTATGGAAGAGGACGTTTAAGTGAGAAACTCATCTTCAATGATGAAATAACATTTTTAGTGAGTGGTGCAATGAAGAGGCATAATGTGCGAAATTGGGGGACAGTGAATCCCCACGCTATCGTGCAGCCCATTAGAGATTTACTAATGGCTAATGTGTTCCGCGCGGTGTCACGTTTCGAAGTTTACAGTCAGTTTTTCTTTTGTAGACACGTGCACTTCCACATGCTGCAAAACTGGCTCATGCTGCATCTGGAGTCAGATAGTGTGGACATCATCTACCAACAGGATGGTACCCCACCCCACTTCCATCATGACGTTTGTGAATTCTTAAACAGTGTATTGAGATGCTGATGGATCGGTCGTGGGATGGATAATGATCAGCAACTTATGTCACCGCCTCCACGCTCTCCCAACTTAACTCATTGCGATTTTTTTGTGTGGGGTTATCTGAAAGATTTAGTGTTCAAGCCTCCTCTACGAAGAGACCTACCAGAACCGCGAGCTCGCATCGAAAATGATTCTGAACTGGTTGAACGTGGAAAGAACTTCATTATCTACTTGATATCTGCAGAATCAGAGGGGCACATATAGAGCAATGTAATATGTCAAACAAATCTTCTTGTGTTTTTCTACCTGTGTGCAAAGCTCTATGATAATATATCAAGTAATACACCCACAGCAAATCTGTGAAATCACTTCAGTCATTTAAAGCATTTGGATAGCGTTTTATTTATGTGTCAATGACCATCCTTTGATTTCAATGTTATTTATTAGTGCTCCGGAGTGGTTCTTGAATGTCAATGGTTCTTTCACTCAATATTGCCAGATCTTTATTACTGTTTATTCAGAACTCTGATGGATACTTTTGTTTTAAGCAGTCAGTTTTCATATTTTATCTTGTACTTTTATTCATTTCCGTATTTAACGAGAATTGCTGTGTGTATATAGAACTTCTACATCCACATCTACATACATACTCCACAAGCCATCGTACGGTGCGTGGTGGAGGGTACCCTTACCACAACTAGTCGTTTCCATTCCCGTTCCACTCGCAGATAGAGCGAGGGAAAAACTACTGTCTAAATATTTCCGTATGAGCCCTAATTTTCCGTATATTATCTTCATGGTCGCTACGCGAAATGTATGTTGGTGGCAGCAGGATAGTTCTGCAACCAGCTGCAAATGTCGGCTCTCTAAAGATCTCGGGTGGTGTTCTTCGAAATGAATGCCTTCTTTGCTCCAGGGATTCCCACTTTAGCTCCAGAAGTATACCAGTAGCCCTTGCATGCTGGTCAATCCTGGTAATAAATCTAGCAACTCGTCTCTTAATTGCTTCTTTCAATCCGATCTGGATCGGATCCCAAAAACTCGAGCAGTACTCAAGAACAGATCGCAGTAGTGTCCTATATGCGGTCTCCTATACGGATGAATCACACTTTCCTAAAATTCTCCTAATAAACCGAAGTCGACCATTCGCCTCCCCTACCACAATCCTCACATGCTGGTTCCATTTCACATCGATTCACAACGTTAAGCTCAGATATTTAAACGACGTGATTTATAATTCTGTAACCGAACATTATAGTTTTGTTTTTCCTACTCATCCGCATTAACTTACATTTTTATACATTAAGAGCCAGTGCTATTCATCTTCATCACACCAACTAGAAATTTTGTCTAGGTCATCTTGTATCAACCTACAATCACTTATCTTCGACACCTTCCTGTACACCACAGCATCATCAGCAAACAACCGTAGACTGCTACCCACCCTCTCTGCCAGATCATTTATGTATACAAGAGTAGCAATGGCAGTATCACACTTCCCTGGGGCACTCCCAATGATAGCCCTGTCTCCGACGAACTCTCGCCGTCGAGTACGACACACTGGACTGTATTACTTCAAAAGTCTTCGAGCCAGCCACCTATCTGGGAGCCTATCCTGTAAGCACTTACCTTCGTTAACAGTCTGCAGTGCGGTACCGTGTCTAATGCTTTTCGAAAATCTAAAAACATGGAATCTGTTTGTTGCCCTTCATCCATATTTCACAGTACATCATGTGAAAAAAGAACAAGCTGATTTTCTCACGAGCAATGCTTTCTAAAACCGTGCTGATTCGTGGACATGAGCTATTCGGTTTCTACGAAATTTATTATATTCGAACTCAAAATATGCTATAAATTCTGCAGAAAACCGATGTTAAAGCCGTTGATCTGTAATTTTGCGGGTCCGTTTTTTTACTCTCCTTATATACAGGCGTCACCTGCGCTTTATTCCAATCACCTGGCACTTTGCGCTTTTCGAGGGCGAGAGGTTCCCGATAAATGCATATTAAGTAAAATCGAATTGGGATTCCATCCGGGACAACTTATTTGTTTTCAACTCTTTCACTTGTTTTTGTACGCCAGGGATTTTCGTAACAATAGTCACTATGATGACGTCATCATCACTACTTCCCGTCTGTATATTGATGCCATAGATAAGGACCGGCAGGTTTGTAGCTACAAGATCCAAGATACTTCCACTGCGTGTGGGCTGCCAAACTAGCTGCTCAAGATAGTTTTCGGAAAACGTGTTCCAATGTACTTCACCAGACTGTCTGTCTGTACCACCTTAAATGAATCCATACACTTCCCAGTCTATACTCGGTAGCTTTAAATCATCACCAATTACTGTTGCATGATCTGGGTGTTTATGCACAACTGATCATAGACTTTCTTTGAATGCTGAACTGTCACAGCGGAGTCGAGTGGTCAGCAAAAACAGTCCACATTTAACTTTTTTTCACCTAGACCTGTTATGCTCTACCAGATAACTTCACTGTCACACTCAATTTCAACCTCAGGAGTGACAACATTTTTGTCCCCCTCATACGGCATCTACTCTCTTTCCGATAAACATTCAAAGACTTCCTAAATCTCAGAGCTTTTTATTTTGGGTTTTAGCCAGATCCAAAGAACAATTGGAGGTTCAGAACGTTCCTGGAGGGCAGTAAGTTCGGAAACTTTGTTACGAATACTTCGACAGTTTACTTATAAAATTTTTACAGTCTAACTGTCTTTACTCTGAATGCGATCTGATTTCCCTATATGCGTATCGACTGGGGACTGTTCTTGAAAGTACCTTACACCTCCGCCTAGCCTAAAGAAACCCATGTGGACTCCACAAATACTCTGCTAAGTGAGTAGCTGCGTCGTTTGTGTAGTGCACCCCTGATCTATCAAGGAGAGACCTACAAATCCCCACCCGATAACGCGGGTCCAGAAATCTGCAGCCAAGACCGTCACAGAGACGACAAAGCCTTTGTTTGAGTCCCTCGACTTGGCTCCAAACCAAAGGACGTCGAACAACTCTGGGAACGATGCTGCAAATTGCGAGCTCTACCTGCACCCCGCGTGCAAGGCCAGCAGTCGTCACCACCACCGACAGCCGTCTGTAAGATATGAGGATGGCCTCAGTTACCGTGTATGACCGGTTACTTCCTGACATTGCCAAGTTAAGAATTCCTTAAGTGTCGGTTTGGTACGTGGTTAATTACTTGTATTTACTGTTAAACCTCACCGCAATAGACCTGTGTAGTTTTCATGGCTTGTATGCAGTGTAACCTGTTCTAAAAAATAATATAAACTGTTTTTCTGTCTGGTACTTCAACTCCCAGCGCCTCGCTTTTAGCGCTTCATCTTCCTTGACGTGTGTCACTCATCTTCTGAGTGATCTTACTCGTTTCCGTTTTCCCTCAAGGATCCGCTACCACACGTTCTTTGGCTCCTATACTGTTTAAAATTTGTTTGGTGAGACATGAAGAAGATATTTATAACAAAGAGAATGTCAGTGGGTAATGAACACCTATACTCTCTACTATTCGCTGATGATAAGGTTGAAATGTTTACCCTCTGGGTTGTTGTGTGTTTGACATGCTGAGGTCTGGCAGTGGAGATGGCAAATTGCCTGTCACACTTACGAACACAGCACAAATAAGTTATAGGAGCTATTGTATGTCTTGTGTAACATTAAACCAGAAAATTTCTAGGTATAGGAGTGGAAGTTTTCTGAGATCTCAGTACGGTGGTAAATACAAACGATAGCAGTCCTCATTAATCAGTAGTAATGCAAATGAAGTAAATTTCCCAGTGGGGGCACCTGTTTTGTAATGTAACGCCACCACAGTGAGAGCAGAATTCAGTTACACAAAAGAAATCGGTTGTTTTAAATTTTTATGAGAATCACCTAACCTGAAGTGTTGTACGACAAAAACAAAGGAATACAAACCTAAACATTAATGTTAATTTGTTTCCTCAAATCACTATCGCTACTGGATGAAGTGCAATTACTATTCGTACAAAAAGTAAATACTGTATCTATTCACGTATTTATAGCTGAAATGATTGCTTATTTGGAGCACAAATAAAATTATGAGATTTCAAAAGTAAATTGAATTTAACAGATTTAAGGCCACAGCGGAATGCACCTTGATGAGCACAGAAGTGAAATAAAAGATTGCTTGAGTCGCAGTTCACGGAGATACAGAATGTGCTGTTAATAACAGGTCGATATCTCAAATTATATGACGTTTCCTACGGAACCTCGACTGGCTTTCCAGATCTGTGCAGCTCGCAAATGCAAATTAAAGAATGGATCGAAAATCCAAATAAGTGAAATTACGGGAGAAGAAACACAAGTCGCGGACTAGACCTCTCAAGCTGTGAGCTATTCAGAACAAAGGCAGTGCTAGCTATAAAAAGGGACACTGACTCAACGGACTCAGCACAATCACGCCAGGCTGCAGCCAAGCGTTTCTTGTCTCTCATGCTCACACGTCTCCACCGCGTCTCTCTTGTCTTTCCTACGTTTCTCTCCGCTCTCTGGGACCGTGGCTTGATGGGGAGGATTCACAACTTTCGCCACAGTGACGAATAGTACGCCAAAACGCAGGGAAAGCCTGCCAGAACTTCTCCATCATCGCGTACTGTATGTGCATTAACTGATGAAAGTCTGGTACACTGTATTTTGCTATGTCGCCACTCGGTGGCTTACACATTCCTGTCACAGCGACTGCACTGATGAGCCGTCGGATTGACCAACTACATCCATAATGTAAGCTTCTGAATTTTTCCACACTGTTGACATCAGAATATCGGTATCGCGTGTTTGGATCAGACCATGCAATATGCAGATTCGTCACTCCACCAATACTGAGGGGACCTGAGGTCGCCATGCTCTAAGGCTGGTAACGCCTTGCGGACAACGGAGCCTGTCCTGTTTTCGGCAGAGTATTTCTGCAAATCAGCAGCCCAAAAACGTTTTAAAAACCGTCCGTATTCAAAGCGCCAAGACCACACAGGCTTTTGGCAACGTATTCGTTCACTTACCTCAAGGAAACGAAATTCAAGCGTAATACCCCAGAAGCCATTAGCTATGAATTTTCCTCCAGCAAAGTTAAAAAAATACAGCTGTGAAATTTATTTACTACCGCGAAGCAATGTGTGTCTGCAGCGTCACAAGTTGATGATTGTAGAAGACAGTAAGACTGCAGCTACTTGCTGGAGAAGGTGACAATTCAAGTCGAAAAACATTTGCAAAGAAAACTGAATAAATGCTAGTGGGCGGTAACAAACAGCCGGATTTAGTTGCTGTTGGATAGTAAGAAGCTATACTGCCGGTAAAAAAAATAGTACGCCATATTAGGAGTCTCCATTTCACTTAAGATTTACTGCTTCATTAGAGCATATGGAGTACATGAAATGATTACATCTACTGATCACTCGGTTCTGAGGTACCACGTATCAACCGACGCTAAGACGCCCATATTAGAACGTGGCGTAGCTATCACGGGTAGCAGTGCAGGCGCTAAGTCTGGCGTCCAATCGATTATACAGATGATGAACACTGTTGTGGGATACATTAAGCCAAACCTGCTCAACTTTTCCACGTAGTTCTGTAAGAGTTGTCTGTTGAGGAGTGGCACGAGTCACTTCTCGTCTCATTATATCCCACACGTGCTGGATTGGAGGCAAGTCCTGAGATTGAGCTGGCCACGGACGCTGCTGCACGTCTTGCAGAGCACGTTGAGTTTCACAGGCAGTATGTGGGCGAGCACTATTCTGTCTGAACAACACATCATCTCCCCGTTGCGAGAACAGTAAAAGAATGGGTCTAACAACATTGTGCACGTACCGAGCGCTGGTCGGTGTCCCCTCCAGGAACACCAGAGATGGACGAGAGTTGTAGGTTGTCGCACCCCAGACGATAAGACCTGACGTGAAGCCAGTGTGCCTTGGATGGATGCACTCTGCTGCGAGACAGCGCTCACCAAGTCTACGTCGTACGTGGAAACCACTATATTTGCGTGCAAGCAGAATTTGCTTTGATCGCTGAAGACCACGGCTCGCTATCCCATCTTCCAAGCGACCCTCTGGCGGCACCAGTCGAGCCGTGCACGTCGAAGCTGTGGCATGAGTGGAAGTCGGGCTAGGGGTGCGCGTGCCCCTAGTCCCACTGCCAATAACTGGTTCGCAACACGTCTGGGCTCATAATCCCTCTTACCTGTGCTGTGGTAGCTGTACGATCTGCCACTGCTGACCTTACAATACGACGATCTTGGCGTGCGTCTGTGCTGCATAGACGTCGAGAACCTCGTCTGTGGGTATGAGAGCGTTCACGTGACCACTGACACGAGCGTCGTTGTACAAATGACGCAGCAAGTCCAGCTTGTATGCCAGTTCCCCGTGGGGGCCATCATGACACTCGGAAGGCCACATTTGACCCCTTTCAAACTGTCTCAGTTGGCTGTAGGAAACACGACTGTCTCTTCCTGTATGGTTCCCTGCTTGCTTCACTCGTTTGTGCCACACTTAGCCTATTCACTGTTATCATTCCCTATTAAAGGGCAGACACAGATGGCTTTCTGTAGCTATGCCACTACGCTATCTGTTGGCAGATGATGCTGACACCATTATCAGTACATCTACTATCCCCCAGGTGACATATGCCGTCACTGGATCAAAATCGACGTCGTGTTTCCGGGTGCACAATTTTTTTTCGGTAGTGTACTAAAATATGTGACACGTGTTATTCCATAGTTACATTCAATTTTTTGGAACAATATTAAAACACGTGCTCGTCTGCTGGGTCAGATGTTTCAGAACTTAGAGAAAAATATGAAATACTATCCTTCGAAATGGATTACTGTGGACAGAGTGCTCGATTATGAAGATTAGACCATCTCAGAAGGCCGGCCGAAGTGGCCGTGCGGTTAAAGGCGCTGCAGTCTGGAACCGCAAGACCGCTACGGTCGCAGGTTCGAATCCTGCCTCGGGCATGGATGTTTGTGATGTCCTTAGGTTAGTTAGGTTTAACTAGTTCTAAGTTCTAGGGGACTAATGACCTCAGCAGTTGAGTCCCACAGTGCTCAGAGCCATTTTTGAACCATCTCAGAAACAAAGAAGTCAGAAAAATCAAAGGACTTGAAAGGAACCGGAAAGAAGCTATTGAGAGGAAAATTTAGAGCGAAACGATTTCCTGCGATCAAAAGAGTACTGACAAAAACGTTTCCGATCGAATAACCAGGGGTTATGGACTATTATATTGGGACTTTGAGCTAAGTTAGAGTGCTTGTAGACAATAACATTGAATTAATGGTGAGTCCGCCTTTTTGCAAGTTCAATAATTCTTGTTTTGCTTTAACAAGCAAACAGCACCTCTGCTTCACAAAATATGTTTACCGATGTCCACAGTTCTTATATATACCGCTCAGGAATTATCATTTACTTCAATGGTAAGGCCAAAAAGTGGTATTTTCCACGATTTTTGCCGGAAAATATATTTTAAAGGTTGGATTATAAACCAAAATTCAACGAAGATGATATCCTAACATGCCACATGTTTACAGGTGATACGATATACTAATTTAGACCTATCGCAAATTCAGTTGGCAGCCACAGGAAACATATACAGTGTAAAATAAAAGGTAAAGAGCATGTGTAATTTGAATTACAATAAAACCCGATGAAACGTATTTCCCAACCTAGATATAACTTGTATGTATGTGTTTCAGAAAAATAAAACAAAAAATCCACAGACGATGCCACAGCCGCGATGAATTATGGTCGTGTGTTAAAGCAAAGCAGATTTTAGGTGTTGTCTTTCACTGAAACTGAAACTATGCCAGTCGGACTCATTTCATCTGAGTTGGGATAACCTTTTCTGTCCTTTGACAGGAGGAGGCAAACGCGGAAGGATAACAGTCTATTAAGCGTCGGCAGTTCAAACGTACGGTGAATGATGGCGTCCCTTAGGGAAACAGCAGCAAGGGACAGGAAAAGGCAACAGGTGCGCTCAGCGTGTATGCTTGGGGGCCCCATTCAACATGTTGAAGAGGCTAGTCCAGCAACCATTGACAGAACGGGGTGCAACCAATTGAAGATTGTGGCGCACGTTGGAAAACATGATGCCTGTCGTCTAGGCTCTGAGGGCATTCGAGCGACTGGCACAGAAGGTTGAGAAGACCAGCCTTGCTCATGCAGTTTCAACGAAGCTCACAGTTTGCAGCATTTTCCCCAGAACTGATTGTAGCCCTTTGGTTCTGAGTTGAACGGAAATACGGAACGAGAGATTTTGAAGGTTGTGACTAGCTAGGCTGCAACTTCTCGGATTTGCGCCATAAGGTTAAGAACTAAATGTGTTAGGTGTGCAATACAGACCGGAGGCGGTTACTCAGGAAGCTGACAATGTGGTGCGTGCATACAACGGATTTTTAGATTAGGCGACTTTCCATCCAATCTAGATAACAATAGCTGAAGGAAACCCAGGAGTATGAATGTAAGATCGAAAGAAATGCCTCCCACAGGTGAGCATTAAAATCCTAATGGTAAACTGCCGAAGCATCCCCAACAAAGTGCCAGAGTTTGAAGAGCTCGTGGAAAGCAGTGTACCCCTCATAATACTAGGTGCAGAAAGCTGGTGGAAACCTTAAATTCATAGCAATGAGATTTTTGGGCAAAAATTAAGTGTGTATCGAATGAATAGGCAAAGGGGAACTGGAAGTAGTTTATTTGTCGCAGTAGACAAGAAACTCATATCCATAGAGATAGAAATTGAAACTTCATGTGAGATGGGGTGGACATAAAATGATAATTAGATCCCTCTATTGCCCACCAGACTCATCTCCTGGCGCAACCGAAAAGTTTGGAGAAAACCTCAGTTAACTTGTACGTAAGTTCCCCAATCACACTTTAGTCATCGGTGGAGATTTTAGTCATCCAACAATTAATTGGAATAATTACAGTTTTGTTAGTGGTGGGCATGATAAGAGATCCTGTGAAACTTTGCAAAACATCTTCCCTAAAAAGGACTTAGAACAGGTAGTAAGGGACCCCACTCATGATGGAAATATATTGGATGTAATGGCAGCAAAAAGACCAGATCTCTTTGAGGATGTCCACATCGAAACTCGTATCAGGGACCATGAAGCAGTTGTGGCGACAATGATTACCAGAGTAGAAAGGACAACTAAAACAAGAAGAATGATATGCATATATGTTCAGTAAACTAAATAAAAAAACATTAGTGCCATAATTCAACGAAGAACTTTGAACGTTCAGCACAGGTGAGGAGCACGCAGAGGAAATATGGCTCAAGTTTAAAAACATAGTTGAACATACACTAGGTAGATATGTATCCAATAGAACAGTTCATCGTGGGACGGAACCTCCATCGATTACATACAGTGAAAGGAAACTTCTAAAGGAACAGAGGTTACTGCATAATAAAAGTAAAAAAAAAAGCGTAGGGCTGTAGATAGAGAGATGCTGAATGAAACGCGTCTAGCTGTCAAGAGAGCAGTTTGTAATGCTTCACTGACTACCGTAGCAGGATACTGTCAAGTGATCTTTCATAGAACCCGAGTAAATTCTGGTCGTACGTAAAGACTGTTAGTGGCACCAAAGTTAGTGTCCAGTCCGTAGCGAAAGCGACAGGAACTGAACTTGACTGTATCAAAGCAAGAGTAAGAAATGCTTAACTTCGTTCCAAAATGTTCATTTACAATGAAAAACCCAGGAGAATTGCTCCAATTTAATCCCCGTACCACTGAAAAGATGAGTTAAGTAAGTATTAGTGTCAGTGGTGTTTAGAAACAGCTGAAATCGTTAAAACTGAAAAAAAAAACATCTAGAGTCCGCAGGAATCACTGTCATATTCTATACTGAATTTGTGGCTGAGTTAGCCGCTATTCTAACTACTGTATACTATATCGTAGATTCCCAGAACAAAAACCCGTGCCCAGTTCTTGGAAAAAGGCACAGAGCTGCAAGAAGGGTAGTAGAAGAGATCCACAAAACTACCGTCCAATACTCTTGTCATCGATATGTTGTAGGATCTCGGAAAATATTCTGAGCTCTAAAATAATGAGGCATCTTGAACAGAATGCCTTTGTCAATGCCAACCATCCTGGATTTCGGAAACATCGATCATGTGAAACCCAACTCGCACTTTTCTCACATGACATACTGAAAGCTTTGGATTAAGGATATCGGGTAAGTTCATTATTTCTTCATTTCCGAAAAGCATTTCACTCAGTATCGCACCTACGCTTATTTCCAAAAGTACAATGATATGGGGCATCAAGTGAAATTAGGGACTGAATTGAGGGATTTGTGGTAGAGAGGACATAGGATGTTGTCTTGGATGGACAGTTATCGTCAGATGTAGAACTAACTTCGCGCGGACCACATGGAAGTGTGTTAGAGCTCTTGCTGTTCATGGTGTCTGTTAAGGACCTTGCAGACAATATTAATAGTAAAATCAGTCTTTTTGCAGATGATGCAATTATCTGTAATAAAGAACTATCTGAAAGAAGCTGCATAAAAATTCAGTCTGGTCTTGACAAGATTCCAAAGTGGTTCAGAGATTGGCCACTTGCTCCAAATGATCATAAATGTAACATTTTTCACTTCACAAAACCGTAAAACATAGTATCCTATGACTATAGTATTAGTGAGTCACTTCTGGGATCTGCCAACTCGTACAAATACGTGTGTTTAACACTTTGTAAGCATATGAAATTGAATGATCATATAGGTTCAGTCGTGGGTTAAGCAGGTGGTAGATTCGGTTTGTTGGTAGAGTAATGGGGACGTGCAATCAGTCTACAAAGGAGCTAGTTTACAAATCACTCGTGCGGCCACTTCTAGAATACTGCTCAAGTGTGTGGGACCCGTACCAGACAGGATTAACAGAGGATATTCACGTTCCTTGTAGTGACCATTTTCACAGCAGCTGTTTATAAATTGCAGTTGTTTCAAAGAAAATGCAACTTTTGCATGCTGCACATCGAAATTTTTATTTTTATTTATGCACCCAGACGCGTTTCGCCTTTTTTACAAGGCATCTTCAGTGGGTGTCCTGAAATATTACATGATTTGTCCATTTTTTACACATAGGTTATGGTTTCACATCTAGGTTATAGATTTAAAAACAGTTCCTTAACGTTTTTTATGAAATGGAAAGGTAATTGCAGGTAACTTCTAATTCATTGCATCTTAGTAAATTGCTTTCTCTCATCTGGCAACCAGGTGGACACCTTACAGTTCACTTTCAGTTCACTGTTTACGTTACACATTACTGTAAATGCCCTCTTTCTAACACAGAGTTTCACTTGTTTTTCTAAGTGTTAGCAGCATTCTCAGCTTTCTGCATTCAACTGTTTTGTGAATGTGTGTGTGTGTGTGTGTGTATTAGAGAGGGGGAGAGATTTTTTTATAAAATAAAAATTATTTATTTTATTTTTATTACTATTTTTATTCATTTATTTATTCTTAATAATAATAGTAATTATTATTATTATATTTTCCTGTATATACTTTTGAGAGGAATCAGATGTGTAATCATTTGATCATTTGTTGGGATTTCTGTCTATTATATGATCAATCAGTGTAAACAATTACTAAATGACTAAGTAAATATAACTAAGAACTCACTGTTTACATTGATTGATCATTAATAGACAGAAATTCCGACAAATGATTACACATATGATTCCTCTCATAAGAGTATACAGGAAAATATAATAATTATTATTATAATTAAGAATAAATAAATGAATAAAATGTTAATGAAAATAAAATCAATAATTTTTATTTTATAAAAAAATCTCTCTCCCTCTCTAATACGCACACACACACACACACACACACACACACACACACGTATATATATTCACAAAACAGTTGAATGCAGAAAACTGAGAATGTTGCTAACAATTAGAAAAACAAATGGAACTCTGTATTAAAAAGATGTCAGTTACAGTGATGTGTAACGTAAACAGTGAACTGAATGTGGTTCAAATGGTTCAAATGGCTCTGAGCACTATGGGACTTAACTTCTGAGATCATCAGTCCCCTAGAACTTAGAACTACTTAAACCTAACTAACCTAAGGACATCACACACATCCACGCCCGAGACAGGATTCGAACCTGCGACCGTAGCTGTCGCGCGGTTTCAGACTGTAGCGCCTAGATCCGCTCGGCCACAACGGCCGGCAACTGCATGTGAACTGTAAGATGTCCACCTGGTTGCCAGATGAGAAAATGCAGTTTGTTTAGATGCAATGAACTAGAAGTTACCTGTAAGTACCTTTCCATTTCACAAAAAAACGTTAAGGAACTGTTTTTAAATCTAGAACCTAGATGTGAAACCATAACCTATGTGTAAAAAATGGACAAATCATGTAATATTTCAGGACACCCACTGAAGATGCTTTGAAAAAAGGCGAAACGCGTCTGGGTGCTAAAAAAAATAAAAATTTCGATGTGCATCATGCAAAAAAGGCATTTTCTTTGAAACAACTGCAGTTTAGAGGCTATTCAACGTATTCAGAGGAGGACAGGTGCGTTTAATTGGTGGGAAAGTGTGACAGAGATACTGAAGGAATTGAATAGGAAGACTATTGAAGATAAACGTAAACTATCCCGAGAATATCTATAAAAAAAGTTCCAAGAACCGGCTTTAAATGATGACTCAAGGAATATACTAGAATCTCCTACGTATTGCTCACAAAGGGATCGTGAAGATCAGATTAGAATAATTACTGCGCCCACAGTGGCATTCTAACAATCATTTTTCCTGTGCTCTATACATGACTGGAACAAGAACAAACCCTAATAACCGGTACAGTGGCAAGTACACTTTGCCATGCGCCTCACGGTGGTTTGTAGAGTATACATGCAGATGTAGTTTTGTGTACTTGCAAAAATTGTACCCACCCTTCATTCACGTTTTTTAAAAAGTTTATGAAATACATCTTTCGAACGAATTGGGGATGTTAAAGTACGTTTCTGGTAACTTTATGTAACCTGGAAAATGGCCTTTTTTCAATAGCTGCACTTAATGACTACACACACACGAATGCTTAGAATTCTCGTGATGTGTAACAATCGAAAAGTACGGCAGAGGCGCCCTCTCAGAGGCATACCCCATAGTCAGCTGTCAGCCGGTCGGCAGAGAGGAGGGACTGCGCTCCGCGGACTCGGGCGCCTGCAACGACATTCAGTGCCCTCGGTCGGTGAAGCCGGAGGTCGGAGGGCGAGCTCGTGCGGGCGCGGGTGGCGGAGCTCGCCGTGTTATCGACAGCTGTCGCTGATTGAGCGCTGGCAGGCCCACCACAGCCGCGGCTCGGCCTTCTGTTCAAAGGCAGTGTGGCACCGCGTGTGGCGCACCTGTGTCGGCGAATTTCTGCCATTAGCGCCTGAATATCGCACGAGAACATGTGTCGGTTCGTGTTAGTCACTGAAAATTGACTTTCCATTCAATTGCTCATACATTGGATGAAATTTCAAATCACAATGAACAAAAATAAGAACTCTTGTTTCTCTTGAGCGCCAGACACACAAGCATTCAAATACCTCAGAGTCTCGCGATAGGAAGCAATCGAAAAATTAGAAGACTCACAGGACTAGCATCAAATTCATCCATACTCGGCAAAAACGAAAGGACTTCTTTAAGAAACATTTATTTACGTGTGGCACCAAGACGAGATTCATATGCCAGCAAAATGATAGAAACACGTTGACCGATTGTGGCAGTGGAACAAATATCAGAAAATTAAGTCGCCGTTCAGGACGTTAAAAAATCCTAACCCTCGTAACAAATTTCGCATACCTCTACCCTATTTAAGAGAGAGATTGTCAAACTACTACCAAAACACTAAACTTCAACCAAGCTTTTATAATGCAGGTTTCGTTAGATAAGAATTGTATGAGAGTTCCAATGTTAAAGGAATCGTAAATAGTTACAAATAGAGTAAAACTACATAGGTACATTGTTTCTATGGGTAGCATGATAACAGCTCCCAATAAAAGGCGGAAATTTTGGACTGCTTATAAAAATATGCCATATAATATCAACACCATTAAATCATGATACGAGAAAACCCGGAATAAAAGTTCTTTACTGACTTGTGAGGGCAGACCATCAACCAAAGACGTTCTTACCCGTTTACTTCACCTGAAGCTGTGATTCATGTAGCTTAATACAGCACAGTTATTAATGCCAGATTCTAGGATCACATATTTTTTTCAAAAGTCAAACTCTTCTCAGCTGAACTTTTTGTCCAATACGGCAATTTACTGGACTCTGAACGGTACAATGTCTTAGCGTAGGTGATCCAAATCAAATGGTTCAAATGGTTCTGAGCGCTATGGGACTTAACATCTTAGGTCATTAGTCCCCTAGAACTTAGAACTACTTAAACCTAACCAACCTAAGGACATCACACACATCCATGCCCGAGGCAGGATTCGAACCTCCGACCGTAGCAGCAGCGTGCTTCCGGACTGAAGCGCCTAGAACAGCTTGGCCACAATGGCCGGCTTTGATGTCCTCTACCGGCTGCATTAATTTCAATGAATAGTGTCCGAACACTCCGTACAACTGATACCAATTTTTACAGAGGTATAATATTCTCGTCAATCTGTATGTTGTTTTGAAGACTGGAGATCTTTTCAAGGCATGGAACTATTGATTGTGATATGCATTTGGAGCCCTCTCACATGATACACGACTAAGGCACCAGCTATAACGCCATTTATAGTTTAACGCGAAATCAATAACTCAGTGCTAACTGGAAGAGATGAAAGCCACGTTAAGGGCCAGAAACTTTTATTACCATTCAGGGATTGATCACAACGGCATCAAATTTGTTATAGGATACTAAACCAATCATCGTCCTGCTCTTCTTGTAAACACTAAAATTTGAATTGGAATTTAACAATTTTCTTTAGTAAAATATGACGTATGTACTTCTCAGAAGCGTAGTAGGATAGTAGAAATCGACAGGTGCTGCAAGTCTTGTCAGACAAGTACGACATTATTTTCCATGGAGTGGACTCATGTAATAGTTCATGTATTGTACCGTTCCACTTACGGTTGCAGTGAAAAATCTTAGAAGTGTTTTCCTACTGTGCAACGACAGCTCATCGCCACTATTGGTGGGTCAACTATTACTATAGAACGAGGTTCGACGTCCCTTGCTCCTGTTTAGTGGAATTTATGTTGAAATTGTTCGACTAGTATGTTAATGGAAAAGAGTTTATTTTCGGAACGTCTCTAGGCTATGGTTAGAGCAGTTTCTGTTGCTTATCTTTTGTTCCACTGATACTAATTCTGAATTGGTTACAGGGTCATCTGTGAAAGTTTCAAGGGAACTGGTAAAAAATTGTAGCTTTACTCCCGTCCATCATACGTATTTTCATACCTCAGATGGTACCGACCGATCAGGGCTGACAGGACTATAAGATACAAGTCTCGATCACACATACATATCTAACATTTTCTAACCGATGCACTACTCACGTCGCAAATGCAATCTGTAGAACAAAAATTTGAGGAAGATTGTCTCAATTAAAACAGTGTGTGTCTGTCTGTTTCTTATTCCTTTGTTTGTTCACCAAAGAAACTGGCAACCTGTAGCTGAATCTACTACAACATTACAACAGTTCTTGAACTAGGGAGTTGTTTGGGAGTAACGAGAAAGAGAAAAAAGCTGGAAGACGAGAAGAGCAATCTCGAGATACGATGTTATGCTGAAAAGTAATGTCTCAGAATCTTTTGTTTGAAAATTCGTAAAGCTTTTTAACATTCTACCTCTTTATTCTTTACGTCTACGTACTTATTTCTTAATACAGTCGCCCAGGCCACAAACACATTGCTCCCAACAAAAAAGACCAGTTTGTTGATATTGTCACTGTAGAACGTTTGGCCCTGTTGACAGAGCCGGAACCTCACCTCTGCTTGCACCGCTTTATCACTATCAAAGTGAAGTCCTCTCAGGTGTTCTTTAATTATGCAAACAGATGAAAATCGGATGGGGCCAGATCGAGATTGTAAAGATGATGATCGGCGACAGTAAACCCAAGGCGTCGGACTGCTGCAAATATCACAGCGCTCGTGTGTGGTCTGGTAATGTCATGCTGAGGGAGAGGGTGCTGCATGGTTGACGAAAGTTTCTGCGGTTAGAAACTCGATTACACCACGCTGTTTCTCACGCAGCGACAAACCAGAGCTATTCGGAAAGTAAGGAACTATGGGTTCCGAAATGGAAAGGGTCATTCCACGTCAAATCAACAAATGAAACCGTCGTTTTCAACCTTACCCTCTTGGATTTAAATGAAATTAGGTATGCATATAGTACTCATAAACAGTACCACAAATTAATTTTTTCACGTTTTTCTGATAAAAAGTTGCCGAGTAATGGACTTTCAAAAATTGAAAAATTGACAAATTTTTGACTCGCGGAACAATGTTGCTTTCTTTATAACTCGTGTTCTAATTAAGCTAGAACAATAAAATTTACTTCATTGAAAAGCTCTCTTAAAGATCCTTTATGATACCAAACATCATTAGTTTAATATATATCCACACTGTTTATAAAAGCAACATTGTTGAATTCATCGAATTTTGAAAAACTGTATTTTTAAAATTCTCAAAAAAGAAAATGTGAAAGATACACTTTACATCTACATATTCTGAACGTATCAACTTGCAATGAGCATGGGATCACTATCAAAAGCAATTTTATGTTTACCACGATTCTACAAAATCACAGTCAGATAGGTGAATTTCTATTATTTTGCTACACATGAAAATATTACAGTGCTAGATTATGTTACATGGTCCACAAATTATACTTTTGAATCGAATAACTGCTTATTAAACTTTAGTGCTAACTATTTGTTAATAGCTGTAAAACCACGGGAAAAAAAGAAAAAAAGGAAGCTACCTCTCATTTTAAAGATTATATATAAAATGATTCTTTGGTGTTACTATCTGCAATCTATTCAGTATTTTATCTCTGGTTAATATTTTCAGCAATTTTCACCTATTGTTGAAAGTGACCCACACATTCTTTTGTTGTGAGGCAGCTGTAGTGAAATTATGTCATTAACTCTGAAATGTGTTTTGAATCTACCTTAAAGGTACTTTTCTACAAACCTTACAAGAGTCTGTAAGCTTGTATGCCTACAACCAGTTAATGTTTGCATACTATTAACATAATGAAATACTTTTTTACAGGAAGTGAAAGAATAGAGAAGTAATATTGTGTAGTACTGAATATAGAAACCTGGCGCATTCAACTTCAAAAACATTTTTTTAAAATTAGTTTGTTCACTTGAGGAACATAAAATGCCCAAAATTTCAGCTTTGTGCTGTAATCCATTTAATGAAAAGGGCCACAATAACCACAAGAAAAACTTACGCCCTGTTTCACAATGGATGATAGCAAGAAAACCTTTCTTAACTTTAAATCAAAAATTGTATGACAAATGCCGTAAGAAAAATTGTACGAGTAGAAATTTGTGACACGTCTAGCACAGAAAATGATGATGATCTACTGTATTCTGTGGTGAATCAAGAAAATGAAAAGGTTTTATGTGATAGTGACGTACAAGACATTGCAGCAAGTGAGGCCTTAGAAAGGTTGAATGCTTCTTTGCAGCCCGTTGGTGAATCGCCAATTAAGAAGAAACGACAGTGTGAAGCAAAATATCCTAAGGAAAAACTAATTAAATTAACTTCAACAATTCAAACAAAGCTATTATTGCTTCCTTCCGAAAAAGAAATGGTACATGATCATGCAGAATCTGAGATGATCAGTCAGCTAAAAGATAAATTTCGTACATGTTATCTCGAAGCCGGCCTTGGTGGCCGTGCGGTTCTAGGCGCTCAATACGGAACCGCGTGACTGCTACGGTCGCAGGTTCGAATCCTGCCTCGGGCATGGATGTGTGTGATGTCCTTAGGTTAGTTAGGTTTAAGTAGTTCTAAGTTCTAGGGGACTGATGACCACAGATGTTAAGTCCCATAGTGCTCAGAGCCATTTGAACCTTTTTTTTTGTTATCTCGAAGTAAACAGATGGAAATTCTTACCATTTTACCTAAAAGCTGGAGTGTTAAGAAGCTTCATGATGAATTTAACGTAACAAATTACATGGCTCGAAGAGTAAATGATTTGGTGCAGGCCAAGGGAATTATGCCTTCACCAAACCCAAAACCTGGCAAGACTCTTGATCAAACAACTGCTGATTTTGTTAGAAACTTTTATTGTTCTGATGCCATAAGCAGGGCAACGCCTGGGAAAAAAGATTTTGTGCTTGTGGGAGATAACGGAGAAACACTGCGAGTACAAAACTGGGTAGTTTTAAGTAATTTGAAAGAAATTTACGCTAACTTTAATGACAACCATCCAGAGCTCCACATTGGATATTAGAAGTTTGCTGACCTACGTCCCAAAAATTGTGTTTTAGCTGGAAGTTGTGGTACACATAGTGTCTGTGTTTGAACTACCCATCAAAATTTCAAACTCATGCTGACTGGATGAAACATTCCTCAGCTGACAAAGGATGAAGATAATCCAATAAAAACTCACAAAGACTGCATTGCAAGAGTTGTATGTAATCCGTCATTACCTGCTTGTCATTTTGGTGAATGTAAATTAGGCCCTGGCCCAGAAACATTTAAGACATATTTACAGGATTTGTTGAATACTAATGATATTGATAATATAATTTATCAACAATGGGTTTCCGTTGATCACACGTCTCTAGAAACAATCATAAAATCATCTGACAACTTTATTGATTTGGTTTCTTTTATAAATTAAAATCGCTTACACGACATTCATTTGTTGCTAGTCAACAATCAACCTTCCAAAAGAGACTGAGAAATGAACTTAAAGAAGGCGAGGTCTTAGCGATCTGTGACTTTTCTGAGAATTACTCCTTTGTGATCCAGGACGAAGTTCAAGGCTATCACTGGACAAACATGCAAGCAACTATTCATCCCATTGTTGCTTATTACAAGGATGGGAACAAACTCGAGCACACACATCACACTGTTGCTGTGCATTTGTTCCAATGGACTCCCTGACTGTTAAATTCGGTGGAAAACCAAGAAAAATATGTTATTTCTCTGATGGAGCAGCAGCTCATTATAAAAATAGGAAGAACTTTTTTCAACCTGTGCCATCATGAAGAAGATTTCCAAACTGAAGCTGAATGGCATTTTTCAGCCACCTCGCATGGGAAGGGAACTAGTGATGGTGTTGGTGGAACAGTTAAACGACTTGCAGTTCGAGCAAGTCTGCAACGGCCATACAGTGATCAAATAATGACACCAAAACAACTTTATATGTTTGCCAAGGATAACATAGAAGGAATGAACTTCAAGTATGCTACTAAAGAAGATCACAAAAATGAAGAAATGAAACTTATGGAGAGATTTGAGAAATGCTGCAAAACTGTAGGGACACAACAACTTCACACTTTTATTCCTTTTAGCAACAACAAAAAAACATAACAAAAGTGTATTCAAACTCTGATGATAGTAAAATTGAACTGGCGACAGTTTCTGACAGTGATACAATACCGTTCAAAGACATAAAAGGATATGTTGCTTGTGATTATAATGGACACTGGTGGTTAACCTGTGTACTTGAAAAGAATCAGGAGAAGGATGAAATCACAGTTAGTGTCTTACATCCACATGGACCGTCACCATATTTTACATTTCCGAGTCATCCAGACATTCTTTCCATAAGCAGTAGGGAAGTAGTGGCAATCGTGAACCCTCAAACTGCTACAGGGCGAACATGTAAGTTATCCAGTGCAGAAATGTTGATGTGCAACAGACTGATTAGTTCGAAGTATGAAGAAGTGCACTAATAGGACGCCTATTTGTAAATAACAGTAATTACTAATTGAATTTAGGTCTGATCTCAGGTATTCATCTTTCTGTGTTTGTTTATTTATTTATTTATTTTAAGTTTTCATTTTGTATTTACTAATTACAGAAGCATAAAACATATGTTCTTTTGTCAATTATAAGTTCTTTTTAATTTACACATTTTACAACAACATACAGCTGTTGAGAAGTAGGCCTAATATCTAAAATAAATTAGTTTTTACGGTTTTTAAAGCACCACTCTTAACGTAAAATTGCTTTTGATAGTGATCCCATGCTCATCCAAGTTGAAACTTTCAGAGTATGTAGATGTAAAGTGTATCTTCCACGTATTTTTTTAAGAATTTTAAAAATACAGTTTTTCAAAATTCGATAAATTCAACAATATATATATATATATATATATATATATATATATATATATATATATATACCCGTTCTTTTTTCCCCCTAAGGTAAGTCTTTCCGCTCCCGGGATTGGAATGACTCCTTACCCTCTCCCTTAAAACCCACATCCTTTCGTCTTTCCCTCTCCTTCCCTCTTTCCTGGCGAAGCAACCGTTGGTTGCGAAAGCTAGAATTTTATCTGTATGTTTGTGTTTGTTTGTGTGTCTATCGACGTGCCAGCGCTTTCGTTTGGTAAGTCACATCATCTTTGTTTATATATATATATATATATATATATATATATATATATATATATATATATATATATATATATTAAACTAATGATGTTTGGTCATATAAAAGCTCATTAAAAGAGCTTTCCAATGAAGTAAATTTTATTGTACGAGCTTAATTAGAACACGAGTTGTAAAGAAAACGACATTGTTCTACGAGTCAAAAATTTGTCATCTTTTCAATTTTTGAAGGTCCATTACTCGGTAACTTTTCGTCATAAAAACGTGAAAAAATTAATTTGCGTCATGATTTATGAGTAATATATGCATACTTAATTACAAAAAATCTGAGAGGGTCAGCTTCTAGCACTTGTTGATTTGAAATGGAATTGTCCGAAACCACAATAAAATAAAGACTGTTTTATTTGCAACAGTTAGCTATACCTCCCAGCTACTTCTCTACATAATCGCTGCTCCGACTTATGGGTCTGTCGTAGCATTGTACCAGCTTTCCATTATCATCGTCATAGAAAGCATCCTCCTGTGCTTTGGGACAACTTTCTATGCTGAGCTACAGCTCATTGTCTGTGGCAAAATGTTGTCATCGTAGCCAGCAGTTCATCTGAGCAATCTGAGCAAAGATGAAAATCAGAGGGAGCCAGGTTAGAAGTATGTCGTGGGCGATCAAACACTTCCCGCTGAATACGCTGCAGCAGCGTTTCATGGAGCTGCAGTGTGCAGTCGAGTACTGTCATAAAGAAAAAACTGCATACAGATACTTTATGTGAGTTGCATGAGATCTGACGAAATTTCTCGGCGGGCACACACACTTGGCGGGAGACGCTAGTTTCTATGCATCTTCACGTTATCGCTGTTGCACTCAGAACTGAGGGAGCGAAATGACACGAACTACGGCATGCTTTCAGGTATGCTCTCATATGTGCTTAGGACGGACACTAGAAAATAACAGACCAGTAACGCGACTGGATACTTTAAGCGAGTACACCAGATATGTCCGACTTCGATATTTGATAAAGAGGATAAATTTTGACCTTCTTTTGAGAACTATTACATTCAGAATCACGAAAACACGGTCACTGTAACCAGGGAAAGATAATGTGCCCGGGTGCTCTTAACCAACAGCTTTTGCTTACGAAGGCGAGAGGCGGGCGAGGTTCCGTAAGCTGTGAGCCCGTGACGGAGGTCGTAACGGCGCGGTCCGGCGATCCCTGGGGGCCGTGCAGCGATTTGGCAAAGCGCAGGTCGCCGGCAGGCTGCACGCTGAGGCATGTCTGGCCGCCACGGGAAATCTGCCGGATTACCGACCCCCGCCCAGCCCAGCACAGACCAGCCTAGCCTAGCCCTGGGGAGGGAGAGAGGGGGGGGGGTGAGGGGAGAGTGAGCCAAGGGCGCCGACCGCTCACGCCGAAGCCGACGCCCCCCGTCACGCCGCGTTGGTATCTCACGGCTCCTCCGTTACGTCAGCAGGATAGCCCCTGGGGTGCAGGCAACACACTTTACATCACCGTGACGTGGGATGCATAGAACAAGGTCTCTAGCTATAATTCCACTGATTGCACACCAAGAAGCTAATACTGTTTCATTTGCCGACGATATAAGTACACATCTCGCGTATTCGATTCAGTTCATGATTTACACCCATTAGTTAGCTCTCAGTTACAGTAAATGTGCACATTTAGTTACTGAAACATACGAGAGCGTGATGAAAAGTAATGGCTCCGAACATTTTTTTCTGATCTCAATATCGCTTGAGGTATTACATGTCGTGCGTATTATTTGTTGGACTTTCCGCTTCGCTGGCGCAGGTTGCAATCCTCTTCCGCTAAAGGGTTCCAAATTGTAGAGCGTAGCATGGCGATGTGTAATGTAACTATGTTGGTGCATGAGAAACAATGTCCAGTAATAGAGTTCCTATCCGCAGAAGAGCTCGTCCACACATGGAGTACCTTATTCTTCAGCTTGACAATGCCACAACAGATACGAGCGCTGTGATATGTGCAACAATTGGACGCCCTGGGTTCACTGTCATCGATCACCCACTACCGACTCGCCCCAGCCGACGTCATTTGATCCCATAATTTAAAGAACACCTTCTGGGAATTCACTTTGATGGTGATGAACCGGTGTAAGCAGATGTGAGGTTGTGACTCCGTCAGTAAAGTCAGATTTTCTGCCATGACTGTATCAAAACACTGGTCTCTCGTCGGGTCAAATTTGTTCGTCTCCATAGACATGAAGAATAGTGATGTAGAATGTTACTAAATTTTTTATTTAAGTAGCTTTAAGAGTTCTCACGTTAAAAATTCGGACACATTGCTTTTCACCACGTCCTCATAGTTTACCATGGGATAGAAAAGCAGTTGAAATCGCTCAGCAGAGTCAGGCCACTGGACACGACGGGATAGCAGTACGATTCTATATACAGTGTACGAAAGAACTTGCGTCTTTTTCTGGCGGATGTGTACCGTAGGTCTTTGTAGGAGCGAAGTGCTCATGATTATTGGAAGAAAGCACAGGTCACTCCAGTTTACAAGAAGGTTCGTCGAACACAAGCACAAGATTATAAGCTTATATCTCTGCCGCTGGTCAGTTGTAGAGTTTTGGGACGTTTTCTGCTCATGAATTTCTGCAACCCCAAAATCTCCTTTGTAACAACCAATATGGGTTCTGAAAACAACGGTAGTGTGAAACCCAACTCGCTCTACTCGTACACAGGGCCCAGAAGGCAGTGGATACAGACGCCCACGTAGACGTCATGTTGCATGACTTCTGAAGGGCATTAGATACAGTTTCGCACTGACGCCTAATGAAGAAAATACGGGTTATGGAATGTCAGACCAGCTGTGTGGCTGGATTGAAGAGTTCCCAGTAAACAAATACAGCACGTCATTCTCAATGGATGGGAGTCCTCGGGAATAGTCCAGGGGAATGTTGTAGGACCATTACTTTTCGCAATATAAATAAATGACCTAGTAAATAATATCGGAAGTTCCATGAAGATTTTCGCGAACGATGGTGTTGTACACGGAGAACTCACGAAGCTAGAAAATCATAGCGAAATGCAGGGAAACCTGCAGAGCATCAACACTTGGTGCAGGGTATGGCATTTGTCCGTCAACGTAAGCAAACGTAGCATACTGCGAATACGTAAACAGGAATGCCTTTTATTGTACTATACCACAATTGCAGGACAATCACAGGAAACAGTTCCGTCCGCGAAATTTATAAGAGTTTGCGAACAGAGCTATTTGAAATGGAATGACCTCATAAATTTAACTGTGGATAAGGCAGATGCCAGACTGAGAGTTATTGGAAGACTCCTCAGGGAATGAAGTCCTTCAACGAAGGAAGTAGCTTAGAAAACGTTCGTTCGACAAATATCTAAATATTTCTCATCAGTTTGGGATTTGTATTAGATAGGACTGATGGAGGAAATAGAGAAGATCCAAAGAACAACTGCACGTTTCGTTACAGGTTCATTTTGTAAGTACTGAAGTGTCACGAAGATAATCAACTAAGTTCAGTAGTAGACTCAACAAGAGAGGATTTCTGAAGCCACGATGTGGAATTTTTTTTTAATTTCCGTGAGCGTACGTTTCTAGAACAAATATGTTGCTTCCAAATACGTAAATCTGGCAAAACGACCATGAAAATAAAATTAGAGAGTTTCGAGACCACACGGAGGCTTCCCGGCAATCGTTCTTCCCACGAACCATTCGTGACTGGAACAGGGAAGGGGAGAAGTGAAGATGGTACACAAGGTACCCTCCGCCGCACACCAAAAGGTGGCTTGCGGAGTACAGATGTAGCCTTATTAAACAATGAGCGTACCGTACAAAGAAATTAGTCCTCCCAGAAGACACTACAGCGTAACACCGCCTCCGTCATTGATATTGAATCAATTCAGCGAGGAACAAAATCCATAGGTGTTCCCAGATTTACACATCCGCTGAAAGCCACTCATTGTTATTTAGGTCCCGTAGAGCTGCCAGAACACGAGGATGTTGAGCGCTATGTTTCAGCTACTGTTCCACAGCCCCACACATTTTCCAGGGGATTAACATCTGGTGATTCAGTGGTCTAGTCGATGTGCGATAGGATGTCTTAGTGTTCATTAAACCAAATTGTTGAAGTAGACATCTCGATTCATGTTCATGGTAACTAGAATGAGTGGTGCCAAGTCATGGTACGAAAACCATACCCCTCATCATCACATAACCACCTCTATGCTGAAGTACACCCCCCACCCACTGCGAGTTAAACGCCTCTTTAGGCCGTCGGTGCATTTCAAAAGAGGTAAAGTCACTAATAGTTGCACCACACTATTAGCCTTCAGACAATTACTGTCCAGTTTCTGAGTTGTTTTGCCCGTTGAAGAAGTGCACCACATCTGCCGATGTGAGCGATGGCTTTCTGCAAGGTATTCGACTCAGAATGCTCATTACATGCAGTTCTTTTATCGATGTTCTAGGAAGATGGTACATATGGAGTTGCATTCACTAGCAGCAGTAATCCATGTCCGTATAATAGACTTTAACTGCAACTACACGTTTCAGTTTACGCTGTCATCACGATATTGTATACATCGAAACAAAGCATGAAACAACTGGAATTGCATAACATCCAATCATTTATACATATGTGACATATAGTAATACTTACAAAAGTTCGAATATTAATCATATGTCACAGCATATCACATCAATAGGTCAATCCGTATAATTACTGTCCAGTCTGAGCTGCTTAACATCTACAGAACCAGACAGGTATCTTTGCATAGGAGGTGGCGCGCCCAGTTTGGGATCACAGTTGTAACTGATTGTCAGCTAAGTCTAAACATGTCGAGGAGTACCCAAGCAATCTTCAGCTATAACAGCGATTACAAACAAGACAAAGATAGCTCTTTGGTTCTATAAATATTTAGCAGTTAAGATAGCGCTGTAATTATACAGGGTGTTACAAAAAGGTACGGCCAAACTTTCAGGAAACATTACTCACAGACAAAGAAAGAAAATATGTTATGTGGACATGTGTCCGGAAACGCTTACTTCCCATGCTAGAGCTCATTTTATTACTTCTCTTCAAATCACATTAACCATGGAATGGAAACACACAGCAACAGAACGTACCAGCGTGACTTGAAACACTTTGTTACAGGAAATGTTCAAAATGTTCTCCCTTAGCGAGGGTACATGCATTCACCCTCCGTCGCATGGAATCCCTGATGCGCTGATGCAGCCCTGGAGAATGGCGTATTGTATCACAGCCGTCCACAATACGAGCACGAAGAGTCTCTACATTTGGAACCGGTGTTGCGTAGACGAGAGCTTTCAAATGCCCCCATAAATTAAAGTCAAGAGGGTTGAGGTCAGGAGAGCGTGGAGGCCATGGAATTGGTCCGCCTCTACCAATCCATCGGTCACCGAATCTGTTGTTGAGAAGCGTACGAACACTTCGACTGAAATGTGCAGGAGCTCCATCGTGCATGAACCACATGTTGTGTCGTACTTGTAAAGGCACATGTTCTAGCAGCACAGGTAGAGTATCCCGTATGAAATCATGATAACGTGCTCCATTGAGCGTAGATGGAAGAACATGGGGCCCAGTCAAGACATCACCAAAAATGCCTGCCCAAACGTTCACAGAAAATCTGTGTTGATACCGTGATTGCACAATTGCGTGCGGATTCTCGTCAGCCCACACATGTTGAGTGTGAAAATTTACAATTTGATCACGTTGGAATGAAGCCTCATCCGTAAAGAGAACATTTGCACTGAAATGAAGATTGACACATTGTTGGATGAACCATTCGCAGAAGTGTACCCGTGGAGGCCAATCAGCTGCTAATAGTGCCTGCACACGCTGTACATGGTACGGAAACAACTGGTTCTCCCGTAGCACTCTCCATACAGTGACGCGGTCAACGTTACCTTGTACAGCAGCAACTTCTCTGACTCTGACATTAGGGTTATCGTCAACTGCACGAAGAATTGCCTCGTCCATTGCAGGTGTCCTCGTCGTTCTAGGTCTTCCCCAGTCCCCCCCCCCCCCCCTCGCGAGTCATAGGCTGGAATGTTCCGTGCTCCCTAAGACGCCTATCAATTGCTTCGAACGTCTTCCTGTCGGGACACCTTCGTTCTGGAAATATGTCTCGATACAAACGTACCGCGCCACGGCTATTGCCCCGTGCTAATCCATACATCAAATGCGCATCTGCCAACTCCGCATTTGTAAACATTGCACTGACTGCAAAACCACGTTCGTGATGAACACTAACCTGTTGATACTACGTACTGATGTGCTTGATGCTAGTACTGTAGAGCAGTGAGTCGCATGTCAACACAAGCAGCGAAGTCAACATTACCTTCCTTCAATTGGGCCAACTGGCGGTGAATCGGGGAAGTACAGTACATACTGACGAAACTAAAATGAGCTTTAACATGGAAATTAAGCGTTTCCGGACTCATCTCCACATAACATCTTTTCTTTATTTGTGTGTGAGGAACGTTTCCTGAAAGTTTGGCCGTACCTTTTTGTAACACCCTGTATAGATTGCCATATTGATATGATATGCTATGACTTGTGATTAATACTTGATTCTTTGTAAATACTAATTTATACCACCTATGTGTTAATAGTTGGACTTCCTGGAATTCTAGTTTCTTTATGCTCTACCAAATAGGACACACTATCTCTTGTGTAATGATAGCTCTTTAGTTCTATAGATATTTAGCAGCTGATATAGCCCAGTAATTATATGGATTTCCATATTGGCATGATATGATATGACATGCGATTTACGCCATGATGTATACACTGACCGCGATGATGATGCACACTGAAATCCGTACTTACGACAACACACAATTAAACAGCATCGTGTAGTGCATGTTAGAATATACGTAAGAGCTGTTGGCAATCGCCTGCAACAATTTTCAGTTCCTCTCGGCTTTCATAATGATCATCACTGACAAGTCTTGACAATCATGTGCAGTCCTGGTAGGTCAGGATATTTTACGACCACTGTTCTTTGCCCATATTCCATGGCTGCGAATAGTATTCCATTCCTTGGAGAAACTTTGAACTATCCACATTGATCTACAGGGCGGCTGTAATTGAACTTTTTCTGTTTGAGCCAGCGTAGGAGGAAAACTATTTACCGTATGGGTACCTAACTTTATAGGAATGCAGTTCAAACTCTGCATTGTAGGACTTGCCGTGCTAGTAGTGTTAATATCATGACTTGCTGTTAGGTGGCGGTGCGACAAGGTGGGGCTGAAACACAAGCTTCTGTATGCATTAGAGTTGCAGACAGTCAACATGGGTCTGAACAAAATGACAAAAGCCTCAGTGCTAAAGCTGTTTTATCAAAACAACTGCAATACTGCTGCTGCTCTTTGTGAGTACTGACGCATTATAAGAATACGGAGAGCTCCTCTTTTCGCGCCGGGGCTGAATGACATGACTCGGAGGTTCGAATTAACTGGCGATTTGGGCATTGCTCCTGGGAGTGGCCGACAACCAATTACGCCACAAATTGTTGTGCTACCTGACCTTCGTGAAGGACAGGGTTTATAAACGGGACGCTAACACACATTGGAGGTTGAAGATGAGGCTAGCGATGGAGGTAGAGAACGTCCCGACTGAGACTTTCCGGGCAGCAATAAAGCAGTCTCTAGTTCAGCCTGACTGTCGTGGATGCAGGTGGCCGTCACACTGAGCAACGTTCGTAAACATGGTACGCAGTTAACAAGTGATACTCTCTCTTGGGGAAACTGAAATGTGTTTCTTTGAGTGGTTTATTCCATATTTGCACCAAGTTTCACTGTCCTACAATCACTTGTTTTTCATGAGGGCCCTCTCAAGTAACGAAAGTTTGATTGCAACCAGCCTATACATTCATCTCAGTTGCGGAGGTGGCTAAGGGACGCCTTTGTTTTGACGACCGACTCTAATGCAGCAATTTCGAATCCTCAGGGTGGATCAAATTTTGATCATCAGTATATAGCCGGTAAAGACAGCCCACTGAAACACACCGCGAAGTCTCCCAGCTAAATCAAGCACACAACTGTGCAGTAAAACGGATAAATTCCTCAATCATAAGAACGAATTATACAGAGAAACATTTCAATTCATTCGTACGTTAATTTCAGACAAAGGCCACGCAATATGCTGCTATGAATAAATTTGTTTTGCCCTTTCGTTGAGTTATCTTGGGATTTGTCTTGTCTTCATTAAATGTTTCCTGCTACAACTGCTTGATCGAAAACAAAAGAAACAAAGACAATCAGTATGTACTTTATACAAGAAATAAGAGCGTTAATGAAATCAATTGTCTACATTAATATTGTCTTTTGCCGTTACATGAAGAATCTTTACTATGTTCTTTTTAAAAGTGTCACTTATTTTCTGGGGCAACTGTGAAATAATCCACCGCCCACGGTAGAAAAATGTGAAACTAGCAAGATTTGAACCCTGGTCTACTTTTGTTATATGGGTCCGCCGTCGCCCCCATTTCTAGCCTTCCGTTCGGTCACATACATCCATTCTTCAGCGACCATTCACTGGCATATTGATCCTTCTGTTCTGCCTTCTAATTAGTCTGTGTCCGGCATTGTTTCGATCCTACTGGAGTGTCTGCTTTCCTCTCACCCAGTATGACGCTTTAAACGACTGAAACAGAAAAAGGAAAGCAGTTTAAAATCCTCGTCAGCTTCACGCCAAGTTAAAAATTCGAATATCTGCTAGCTGTAGCTATCGTAGAATCGTTGTCAATTTTCCATCGGGTTCATATGACAAAATAAAAGAGGAATATGCACCATCTGATCAAAGGTATTAGGACACACATATGTGGTGCGGAATCGACCAGTAAAATTGTCGAGCGTGGGCGCGCCAGTGTAGAAGGAGGCAGAGGAGGCTATTAATTTCTCAGTGGAGAAACAAAATTGATCGGTCAGTAGAAGTCAGTGTCTTCCAAAAAGGACTACACTCTAGATGTCACCTGACAAGTAAATACATCAGGTACATACCAAACTTTCTGAAGGTGCCCAGATGTATGTTGGTGACGTGATTGTGAAGTGGAAACTCGAAGGAACAACCATCGCTTAACAAAGACCAGGCAGACCACATGACAGAAACGAAAGAAATTACTCGTGAATTCCACAGTGCTACCAGAAGACATACTAGCACAATGAGATAGATGTAGTGAATTAAAATGAATGGGATACGATGGTCGAGCAGCTTCTCTCAAGCCACACATTTCTGTTAAGCCACGACTGAGGTGACTTAAAGAGCGACGCCACTGGACGATGGCTGACTGTAAATGGGTGATTTGGAGTGATGAGTCACGCTATCTACATCTACATCTACATCTACATGGATACTCTGCAAATGACTTTTAAGTGCCTGGCAGAGGGTTCATCGAACCACCTTCACAATTCTCTATTATTCCAATCTCGTATAGCGCACGGAAAGAATGAACACCTACGTCTATCGTTAGGAGCTCTGACTTCCGTAATTTATCGTGGTGATCGGTCCTCCCTATGTAGGTCAGTGTCAACAAAATATTTTCGCATTCAGAGGAGAAAGTTGGTTATTGGAATTTCGTGAGAACATTCCGTCGCAACAAAAAAGCCTTTGTTTTAATGATGTCCAGCCCAAATCTTGTATCATTTCTGTGACACTCTCTCCCCTATTTGGCGATAATACATAACGTGCTGCCTTTTTGTGAACTTTTTCAATGTATTCCGTCCGTCCTATCAGGTAAGTATCCCACACCACACAGCAGTATTCTAAGAGAGGATGGACAACCGTAGTGTAGGCAGTCTCCTCAGTAGGTCTGATACATTTTCTAAGTGTCCTGCCAATAAAACGCAGTCTTTGGTTAGCCTTCCCCACAACATTTTCTATGTGTTCCTTCCAATTTAAGTTGTTCATAACTGTAATACCTAGGTATTTAGTTGAATTTACGGCTTTTAGATTAGAGTGATTTATCCTGTAACCGAAGTTTAAGAAGTTCCTTTTAGTACTCAGGTGGATGACCTCATACTTTTCGTTATTTAGGGTCAACTGCAACTTTTCGCACCATTCAGATATCTTTTCTAAATCGTTTTTCAGTTTGTTTTGATCTTCTGATGACTTTATTAGTCGATAAACGACAGCGTCATCTGCAAACAACCGAAGACGGCTGCTCAGATTGTCTACCAAATCGTTTGTATAGATAAGGAACAGCAAAGGTCCTATAACACTACCTTGGGGAACGCCAGAAATCACTTCTGTTTTTCTGGATGACTTTCCGCCAATTCCTGTGAACTGTGACCTCTCTGACAGGAAACCACAAATCCAGTCACATAACTGAAACGATATTCCTTAACCACGCAATTCCACTACGAGCCGCTTGTGTGGTACAGTGTCAAAAGCCTTCCGGAAATCCAGAAATACGGAATCGATCTGAAATCCGTTGTCGATAGCACTCAACACTTTATGTGAATGAAGAGCTAATTGTGTTTCACAGGAATAATGTTTTCTAAACCAATGTTGACTGTATGTAAATAGATCGTTTTCTTCGACGTAATTCATAATGTTCGAACACAATATATGTTCCAAAATCCTGCTGCATATTGACGTTTACGATATGGGCCTGTAATTTAGTGGATTACTCCTAATACCTTTCTTGAATATTGGTGTGACCTGTGCAACTTTCCAGTCTTTGGGTGCGGATCTTTCGTCTAGCGAACGGTTGTATATGATTGTTAAGTATGGAGCTAATGCATCAGCATACTCCGAAAGGAACCTAATTGGTATACAGTCTGGACCAGAAGACTTGCTTTTATTAATTGATTTAAATTGCTTCACTACTCCGCTGTATGTATACAGGGTGTTTCAAAAATGACCGGTATATTTGAAACGGCAATAAAAACTAAACGAGCAGCGATAGAAATACGCCGTTTGTTGCAATATGCTTGGGACAACAGTACATTTTCAGGCAGACAAACTTTCGAAATTACAGTAGTTACAATTTTCAACAACAGATGGCGCTGCGGTCTGGGAAACTCTATAGTACGATATTTTCCACATATCCACCATGCGTAGCAATAATATGGCGTAGTCTCTGAATGAAATTACCCGAAACCTTTGACAACGTGTCTGGCGGAATGGCTTCACATGCAGATGAGATTTACTGCTTCAGCTGTTCAATTGTTTCTGGATTCTGGCGGTACACCTGGTCTTTCAAGTGTCTCCACAGAAAGAAGTCACAGGGGTCCATGTCTGGCGAATAGGGAGGCCAATCCACGCCGCCTCCTGTATGTTTCGGATAGCCCAAATCAATCGCACGATCATCGAAATATTCATTCAGGAAATTAAAGACGTCGGCCGTGCGATGTGGCCGGGCACCATCTTGCATAAACCACGAGGTGTTCGCAGTGTCGTCTAAGGCAGTTTGTACCGCCACAAATTCACGAAGAATGTCCAGATAGCGTGATGCAGTAATCGTTTCGGATCTGAAAAATGGGCTAATGATTCCTTTGGAAGAAATGGCGGCCCAGACCAGTACTTTTTGAGGATGCAGGGACGATGGGACTGCAACATGGGGCTTTTCGGTTCCCCATATGCGCCAGTTCTGTTTATTGACGAAGCCGTCCAGGTAAAAATAAGCTTCGTCAGTAAACCAAATGCTGCCCACATGCATATCGCCGTCATCAATCCTGTGCACTATATCGTTAGCGAATGTCTCTCGTGCAGCAATGGTAGCGGCGCTGAGGGGTTGCCGCGTTTGAATTTTGTATGGATAGAGGTGTAAACTCTGGCGCATGAGACGATACGTGGACGTTGGCGTCATTTGGACCGCAGCTGCAACACGGCGAACGGAAACCCGAGGCCGCTGTTGGATCACCTGCTGCACTAGCTGCGCGTTGCCCTCTGTGGTTGCCGTACGCGGTCGCCCTACCTTTCCAGCACGTTCATCCGTCACGTTCCCAGTCCGTTGAAATTTTTCAAACAGATCCTTTATTGTATCGCTTTTCGGTCCTTTGGTTACATTAAACCTCCGTTGAAAACTTCGTCTTGTTGCAACAACACTGTGTCCTAGGCGGTGGAATTCCAACACCAGAAAAATCCTCTGTTCTAAGGAATAAACCATGTTGTCTACAGCACACTTGCACGTTGTGAACAGCACACGCTTACAGCAGAAAGACGACGTACAGAATGGCGCACCCACAGACTGCGTTGTCTTCTATATCTTTCACATCACTTGCAGCGCCATCTGTTGTTGAAAATTGTAACTACTGTAATTTCGAAAGTTTGTCCGCCTGAAAATGTACTGTTGTCCCAAGCATATTGCAACAAACGGTGTATTTCTATCGCTGCTCGTTTCGTTTTTATTGCCGTTTCAAATATACCGGTCATTTTTGAAACACCCTGTATATGCTGTATGTTGAGGCAATACGTTGCGGGGTCTGGAGAACATTACGAGCCATCTTGTGTACTACCAACACCGAAGTACAGAGGAGGTGTGCTTTGCGCCGAATGCTCTTAAGAAAACGCTAAAGGCGGATGCGCAATTTGCAGCATTGTGTAGTGTGTAAAACAGGGAAACAGTTCAAAGACAGTGACTCTCAGTATCGGCATGGCAACTAAGTCTTTCACCAAGCAGCGTCTGTGAGGCAAAAAACAATAACATTCCTGAAATGGACTGATCTGCCCACAGTCTCCACCTGAGGCCAACGGAGAACCTTCGGGATGCGTTAGTACGTCGACTTCTCTTCAGGTCCAGCGTCCAATATCAGTACCTTCTCTGGTTTCGACTCTTGAGGGACAGTGATCTGCCATTCCTGCACAGACAATTTGGCACATTACTGAAGGTGTTCCGGCAGAGTTGGTCATAAAGGCGGAGGGTGGATACACTTCGTACTAATTCCACTATAGGTGTCCGGATATATATTTTTTTTAATCACATGGTGTACATGTGTCGAAAAATGTAATTCCATATATGTACCGCGGAAGATGTCCTCGTTTCCAAGTGATCCTCCAGTTTCATTTTTGAATGACATGTCTCTTATGTAAGTTGTATTTTCTGGTTAGGATCTAATTAAAGCGCATCGTGACTAATGGGCAGGTCATGCGTTTGACTGCGTCAATTTTACGTTATAAGGTGTTATTATAGCCTGTCTTGTACTTCCTCTTGAGCTTCTAAAGTACTTCACCGAAATAAAGCGTGAGTTCTAGCGTCGTAGGGATATTAATGGTAAGCTTGAAGTAAATAAAATGTCGAACCGGCGAGTTGCAATCCTGGTAAGTTGTCATGAAACTGTCTCACTGGTGGTGCGTTGGCTGTGGAATTAATGGCAGACGACCACGGGTATCCCAAATTAAAGGCCATTTCGCTGGTACTTGGACACTGGTTTATATTTTAGCTACACAGTTTTATTATCAAACGTGTAGAGTGTTTTAAACCACGCACTTTCACCTGATGTGACCAGTATGTACTGATGATCTCTTCTGTCAAAGTAATTACTGCATTCAAATAAATGTAGTAACTAGCTGGGTGATGTTTGTCCATAGGCCATTGACAACTTCTATACATTCACTAAGCGTTATTATCATTGATTTACTTGAAGTCACGCTAGTTTCATGAGGCCTATGATTGTAGGTAATATATTTCAAATTCTTATGTTTTTAATCTCGGTATTAAATTTAGTTTCTATTTAGGAACGTTATGGGCGTCTTCTCTAATAGACTATGGCTGTCGGTTTTCCTCGCGATGAGTTCGGTAATACTTTCTATTTAACAGAAAACTGTTAACAGGTACTTGTAGCATAACGTGACTTGTTATTCAGTTACACATAAATGTCATAAACAAAACTTCACGCCGGCCGAAGTGGCCGTGCGGTTAAAGGCGCTGCAGTCTGGAACCGCAAGACCGCTACGGTCGCAGGTTCGAATCCTGCCTCGGGCATGGTTGTTTGTGATGTCCTTAGGTTAGTTAGGTTTAACTAGTTCTAAGTTCTAGGGGACTAATGACCTCAGCAGTTGAGTCCCATAGTGCTCAGAGCCATTTTGAACCAAAACTTCACGGCAAGCGTGTTTGCCGATAGTTGTTGTTTACGTGGGGCTTCTAGCGTTATTTCTTTGACGTCCTATTCTCTAAAAATATTGTGTTTTCTTCTGTAGTAACCAGTCTCAGATTTTCTCTGTTTCTTGTTCTCTTAAGAGGTAGACAGGGATTTATAATAGTTCCGCCGGCCGCGGTGGTCTAGCGGTTCTGGCGCTGCAGTCCGGAACCGCGGGACTGCTACGGTCGCAGGTTCGAATCCTGCCTCGGGCATGGGTGTGTGTGATGTCCTTAGGTTAGTTAGGCTTAAGTAGTTCTAAGTTCTAGGGGACTTATGACCTAAGATGTTGAGTCCCATAGTGCTCAGAGCCATTTGAACCATAATAGTTCCGGCTTTACGGTTAGGTTTAATAGGGCAGGTGTGACGTTTTGTGGAAAGCTGGTCAGTGTACTGATTGTCTCCAACGTGAATAAAACGTTGAGTTTTTGACACAAACTCTTTCTCTCTTTGGTCATGTCGTGTACTTATGACTCGTGCTTGATTTGTTAAATGTCATCACCAGTTCGTGTTTCCCTTTCCATGAGCGCCGGCCGTTGTTGCCATAGCGGCTCTAGACGCTTCAGTCTGGAACCGCGTGACCGCTGCGGTCGCAGGTTCGCATCCTGCCTTGGGCATATATGTGTCTGACGTACTTAGGTTAGTTAGGTTAAAGTAGTTCTAAGTTCTAGGGGACTGATAACCTCAGATGTTAAGTCCCATAGTGCGCAGAGCCAATTGAACCATTTTTCCATGAGCGATAGTTCCTTTATCGCCGAATTTTTAACTCGTTATTCGATATTACAGAAGAGCTACTTGTTATGGCTCTCTTACAGACATAAATTAGAATTCCTGCTTCTGCGTTTGTCAGTGTGCCTTTTGCCTTGAATACCGATTATCCCTTTTCTGATACTGTGTTTTGCGTATTCGATTAATCAAATTACTCGTATAAAGTGACTTGCCTGCACTCTTAAAATTATCCGCCGAACTTTTGCTAACTTTTGCCGTAAATTCCGATCTTTCATTAGCGAACGGTTGAGTCGGCATATTCCCAATTGTTGATAAATGGCTTCCGGCCTGTGTTTAATGGGAGCGTGGTACACGCTGTAATTCGAGAATTCTTTGACCAATAATCGCAGACAGTTAAATCCTGTACTACACTTTTATTGGCTATTCCGCTCACCGAAGTAGATGGGTGAAAGCTATTTTCGTAGGGTGCATGATTTTCTGATAAATCGAATGACGAATCAGAATTCGTATTTGTTCTGTATTATTGAAATTTGAAGGCTGACAGTCTCTGCGCAAGACAAAATCTCCGGCTAGGACGATACGAATGTGCAAATGGTTCCGCAGACAGGCGCTTTTGCTACTGAAAAAATTCCTTCTCGCGTCTTTGAAACTGGAGAAGAAGGAAGATAGACGATTAGACTTTAACCTCTATCGAATAGGGGGTCACTGGAAATTCAGCACAGGCTCAGACTTGGGAAGGGTGGGAAAGAAAATGATTTGTTTCTTCTTTAAAGCAACATACCTTCCTTTTGCCTAAATCTGTTAAAGGAAATCACGAAAGCTGTAAGTTGGGATGATTTGAACCATCCTCCTCTCGAATGCGAGTCTATTCTCTCACCACACCACGTTCGGTTTTGAACCAAGAAATACCTGTATGTTGACGAAAACTATGTCACGCAACTGTATTCTAATTCCTTTTCTAGTGCTGTTGTTGTTTTGGGGTGTGTGGGTGCTCAACTACAAGAGTGTGATACCCACTCACCCACTCACCACTCCCATCTCATTCGCTTTGACCTTCACAATCGTCCATATCACATCCTGCAATACAAAGGAGAAGTAGTGAAAGGTGCCTACACCTGGGATGAAAACAGAAGTAAAACAGCAGAGAAGCTAAAGCGATGGCACAGGGATACGTGACAGCCTCACCACTTACAAAGTGACATGATTGAGCCAGTAACTCTGTTAACACATTAACATTATCTCCATAAAAACTTTGGACACCAGTTGGACAGATCACAAAACCATAAAACTCTAACCACATTCGTTTAGACGACACATAGACCTAAAATAGAGGATATATCTTTGGCAAATCTGTCGCTGCCCTCTGGCTCGAAAATAAAACACGGTATAGTAAAATGTAGTGCACAGTGATGATCTGTACACCACAAGCACCACAAATTGGAGGATCCTCTCGCCGGAGCAAGAAGCTGTGTGTCACTGGCCTGTGGCCTATGCAAGTAGTGGGACAAAGTTCGTATCACCCCAAAGTACAGTTATCCAAGATGGCGGCGATGACATCATTCAAGACGGCGTCCTGTAGACTCGGAAACAGCGGATGACATCATCCAAGATGGCGGCTGTGACGTCAGCTGATGACACGGGTACCGTTATCCAAGATGGCGTCTTTAGGCGGAAAATTGCCACGCCCCCCTGCTATGCCCACCTGGTGGGAAACCGTTATCCAAGATGGCGTCTTTAGGCGGGAAAGTGCCACGCCCCCCTGTTATGTACTACACCATGGCTATCTTCACTAACCTAACAAAATGGTGGGGAAAAAGGGCACTTGGACTACCTCCACTGACCTAAGACACCCGACTGCCACCTCTTCCTACACCATGGCTACCTTCACTAACCTAACAAAATGGTGGGGAAAAAGGGCACTTGGACTACCTCCACTGACCTAAGTCACCTGACTGCCACCTCTTCCTAGGAACTGGCGGGAAAGGGACTCAGCCTACATGCCTTTATTTTCAGTCTTTATTTAAACAATTAAATGCAGCACCACCACCAATTTTGTTTGCCATGGGGTCCATAGTCCAACTGACCTAGTACCCAGTACTGCCACGGGTGGGGTGCTGTCATCCCTTCCATTACATAACACACGATCGCGGTCTGGGGGGGGGGGGGGAATGGCGCGAAAATGACTCAACCTGTGCTGGGCTGCTGGAGAGACGAAGGATTGCACTTTATTTTTGGAACAATTTAATTATGGACGAATTTCATGTACTTTATTTAATACACTGATACAAGACACACGCTCTGACGTGCTTGGGGTCGTAATTCACAGCCTACAGACCCGAAAACTACTCATAAATTACCGAAATAACGCACGTTAAACGCTCTGCAGACACGCTCACTTATTCTAAACTGTCCACATAATGCACAACACAGCACACAGAAATGCAAACTACACATAAATTATCAAAATAATGCAGTACACTGATGTACAGACACGAAATCAACTCGTAAATTACCGAAATAATGTATATGTAACGCTCTGCCAACATGTTCACAACGATTAAATAGCCAAAAATAATGCACTGCACAAACACTCAGTGCACATAAAAAATGCTTTCCAACATAGTAAATTGCAGCATTTCAGAGGCTCCAACACGTGGACGCATTGATGCCACCATGAGCTACCGCCGCTGATTAGCCACGCACAGGTGTCCGTTCGGCTTCCGCAAACATGAAGCAGCAGCATCCTTTTCATACTTGACACGTGAGAAATTCCTGTCAAAAATACGTGTTCACCTAGGCACCATTGCTGGCATGATGACACACAGCTGTGGTGCGGGTCCAGTGCCGAGAGCGAGTAGTGCATAGCAGCTAAAAGGTCCACGAAGTTATACTGACGTCACAAGTCGTGCTATAGGAATATGGTTGACTGTGATCCTAACAGGACAGCCCGTTTCTCATTGAAATTATCTGTCAAATTGCTGCTGATGTGGGAGCACCATCTGCCATTGTCTTCTGCAGATGAGACTTTCATTGGCAAAAAACTATTTTTCATTTTTACACATCGCCATATTGCACTGACAGTTAAACCCTGCAAAGGACCCCTACATATCGTCAAATATGGAAAGACTCTCACCCAATTACACTGCTCTGCCATTGAGGGCAGGAGCGAGGACCGGACAAGAGCGAAGAACTATTTGCAGAGTGACTCACCCTTGCAGATGCTGCAGAAATCCGATCCATTGCTTCCCAGAATAGCACAGGCTGCTTTCTATTCCTCACGATCCTAACGGAACATTCGAGATGCATCTAGCCGTTCTTACCTGCCCAGCAAGGCTGACGCATCAAGATAATATGCGTGTGCATAGCTATACACCATTGCAAGCAAATCTAAAAAGTTCTCAATGTTATATTAATGTCACATGACTATGTAAAAAAAGAACCAAGTCGATCTCTTGGAAATTGTATAGTGTTCCAGAAATAGTTAACACACGCTTTTGTAGGAGCTTTCGTGATGTCTCAGCTTGTATGTATGGAAATTCTTGCCCTGACAGAATCTGTTTGCGAATACAGCACAGAAAAACGTCCAATGCATTATTCTTCTTCGAGGTTCTAACTTGGCACCCCATCCATCACATGTTACCCTTCCTGCTTTCAACACACACAAGCGTTCTCACTGCTATGTAGGGCATCCTATATCCCAGCACAAAGGATTTCTTATGAATGAATGGGGCATTATGTGCGGAAGCATAGTCCACCTTTTTTTTCTTTCTGCAGATAGACTTTCGGTGGCAAAAAACTATTTTACACAGATCGTCATATTGCACTGAAAATTAAGCATTGCAAAGTGCCCTACATATCTTACTCAATTACAATGCTCTCCCACTGAGGAAAGGAGATTGAATGTTAGAGTGTGAAACCGATCTCCAACCCAGCAATACATCACCCCATACCATGTCGATGTAGTAAACGGACAATTCGTATCCTGCACCAAACAAAATCACCCCTTTTACATCATTTGTACATATACAGCATAAGCACACATGCACCATAGGTATACTCGCAGCACTATATATTTCCCGCGAGGTTGGGTGGTCATCCACTCCCAGCATGTGACCAGAGCGCCCTCAGTGGACCAAAGTCACTCTCAGAACTGTTGTGTGAAGTTGGGCTCGTTTCCCTTTTGGCACAAACGCATTACTGTTTCTGGTCCGGACCTGGTTGCTTGCTGCATTATTTTGATAATTTATGAGTAGTTAGCGTGTCTGTGTGTTGTGTAGTGCATTATTTGGACAGTTTAGAATTAGTGAGCGTGCCTGCAGAGCGTTTAACATGCGTTATTTCTGTAATTTACGAACAGTTTTCGGTCTGTAGGCAATGAATTGCGACTCCAAGCACTTCAGAGTATGCATTTTGTATCAGTGTAATAAATAAAGTACATGAAATCTGTCTCTAAATAAATTGTTCTAAAAGTAAATAAAGTACACTCCTTCCTGTTTCCAGCAGCCCAGCACAGGTTGAGTCATTTTCACGCCATTTTCCCCCTCCAGACCATCATCTTGGATTATGTAATGGAAGGGATGACAGTGCCCTCTGGTGGCAGTACTGTGTACCAGGTCAATTGGTCTCTGGACCCCATGGCAAACACACTTGTTGGTGGTACTGCCTCTAATTGTTTAAATAAAGATAAAATAAAGACATGTCCAGCACAGGCTGAGTCCCTTTCCCACTAGTTCCTAGGAAGAGGTGGCGGACAGGTGACTTAGGTTAATGGAGGTAGCCTAAGTACCCTTTTTCCCGGCTTTTTCTTAGGTTAGTGGAGGTAGCCGTGATGTGGTGAATTGTGCTGACAGAATATGATCTTCCCACCAGCAGGGTGTGGCAGGGGGGCCATGGGACTTTCCCGGCAAAAAACACCATCTTGGATAATAGTACTCGCATCATCAGCTGACATCACGCCCACCATCTTGGATGATGTCATCCGCTGTTGCCAAGTCTACAGGCCACCATCTTGCATGACGTGTCGCCACCATCTTGGATAACGGTATTCTGGGGTGACACATTGTCCCACTACTTATGCAAAGAGAGTAAAGAAGACTTTGTCCCATCTTTGTAGAAGAAAGGAGGTACACCATGGCTGTGTCGTGGGCTTTACTAGACACAGCTCATTATCTTAGACTTGCAGCCTCTCGTCTTCTAATCGACGCATGACTCTGCATCAAACAAATAAGTGATAGCATGAAGGGAAAGGGAACACTGAAATAACTGAGGATCGCGACACGCCTCCTTGGCTGCTGCATCCGCCTTTTTATTACCGCATTATCCATGTGCCCTGGTACCCTACAGACAGACGCCTCCATCCCCAGGTGTTTTATGTGGAGGAGGGCGTCCTGGATATTCTGGACCACTTCACCTGCTGCTTACAAGCGTTGAAGAGAGTGAAAGGAGCGCATTTAATCGGAACAGAAAAGGGATTTAGCACCAGAAGCATGTCTCCAGTGCCTGCAAGATCGCATATAATTCTGCATCGAAGACAATAAAGTCTTGGGGTCTGTAGGACCTTGAGGACACGATCAGTGGAAACAATAGGGCAAACAACGAAGACCCGTGTTTCACACCGTCTGTAAAGACTGTTGTAGAGTTGTGGTGCTCAGTCAAAATGTCATAAAATAAAGTATTAAAAACAAATGCAGAAGTTCAATGTCTCCTGTACATCAATAAATCTAAAATTACTCTGGGCCTCTGCAGTAATCATGGTTGCAGAGCACTAGAACCCTGGATCCGAGGATGAACTTGCTTCACACCTCATGACTCCAGCACATCAATGCCCTTCTCTCTTTCGCTCTGCAGTGGAGTGTGCGCTGATATGAAACTTCCGGAAGATTAAAACTATGGGCCGGATCGAGACTCGAATTCGCTGCAGAGTGAAAACTTCATTCCGGAAACATCCCCCAGGCTGTGTTTAAGCCATGTCTCCGCAATATCCTTTCTTCCAGGCGTGCTCGTTCTGCAAGTATCGCAGGAGGGCTTCTGTGAAGTTTGGAAAGTAGGAGACGAGGTACTGGTGGAGATAAAGCGGCGTGGACGCGTTGTGGGTGGTGATTGGGTAGCTCAGTCGGTAGAGCACTTGCCCGCGAGAGACAAAGGTCTCGAGTTTGGGACTCAGTCCGACACACAGTTTCAATCTGCCAGCAAGTTTCATATCAGCGCAAAATCCACTGAAGAGTAAAAATTTCATTCTGGAAACATTTGCTATCGTCTTTACAGGGACAGGATGATGAGGTGAGGATAGGGAGGGAGGGGGGGAGGTGCAGGGGGAGTGAGGTCTGCACCGAGTAACGGCTCTTTGGGGATGATAAAATTTGCGAAGTTCTGGGCGAGAATAGAAAAAAAGTTTTTTTTTGGCTGCGGTTCATTGCTCATCCTTACAGGAGAGGATGAGCATTAATGAGCTTATGTACTGGGCCCGATCCTTTTGCACGCATGAGCGCATATTTTAAACTCTTTTTACAATTTGGTTTACCGGTGAAGGTTTTCACAGCGCTATTTACGGTTAACAAGACATTGAGACTTTGAAATAAGGAAAATTACCCTCTACCAACGGAGATACTATGATCGTTTTTAAGTGCGACCATTTTCAGTTAGGTTTTACTTTGACTTTTGTTGATAATGAATGAAACAACAAGTTTACTGTTATCAGTCACTGTTTACTATCATCAGTGGATATAACAGCTCCATAACAGACACGCTATAATACTCAACAGGGGTAAAACAATAGCATTACAAATAAGAAAACAAGTTCTTCTACACAATCCCATTTCTGGGTAGTACTTCATATCAAACTGACAATGCCCTCAAAAGAGATGGCATTAACATATCCTTTGCTATTGACAACATGGTTGGACAGAAGTTATCTCACAACAGCAACACACGGAATCCACTTCACCACCCAGGTGTGTAAAAAATTGAATGTTTGGGCTGTGACTGTTGCTACGTAGACCATTTGAAATTAGGTTCAACGAACACATGGCAGCACTCAAAAATAAAAAATTCAACACATCATCAATAGCCACCCACCTGCATGAAACAAGACGCCATGTCAACAATACAGTATCAGCATACTACATCCTCCAATCACTCCTTTCACCTTTTGTACCAAACTCTCTCCGCCGTCTCCTCCCCTCCCCCTCCCCACTCCTCACCACTCTCTCTTTCTCTCTCTCTGCTTCCATCCTCCTCATCATATTTTTCCTCAATTAATTTAGTTGTTTACTCTCTGCCTCCCTCCTTCCTTTCATATTTCCCGTGAATTAATTTAGTTATTTGCATGTTGCCTTCGATATTTTCTAAATGAACAATAGCTTGCTTAACTCACAAAACTCAATAGACCCACCGAAATAAAAACATACAGTTCGTACCCTATGGTAGCCTGATATTACATGTATCTGTTTTACTATTTAGAGTAAATCTATCTGCATATATTTAACACGGTATCAGTGTGTTTCTTCAGCGTTTACATAGTTATAATACGTAACAGATGTAACTTTAACAAACCCACATCTCTAAAATACCCAAAATTAGTTCTCTTCCTCGCAATCATTTTATGCTCTAGGTCTGAATCTCAGCCGGAACTGTTATTTATATATAATTTTACCACTGTTGGCAACATAATTATTGTACTCAAGGTTTACAACTTGTCACGTAATTATACAAACGAAAATGAAATTTAAACTGTATAAACGTGACACAAAAGTATTTGTATGTCACTTGTAATGTGTATTCTAACATGTATGCATCAACTCAAGCACATATCTTTACAATCCTTTGAAATAATATTATTGTTTTCTATATACACTCCTGGAAATTGAAATAAGAACACCGTGAATTCATTGTCCCAGGAAGGGGAAACTTTATTGACACATTCCTGGGGTCAGATACATCACATGATCACACTGACAGAACCACAGGCACATAGACACAGGCAACAGAGCATGCACAATGTCGGCACTAGTACAGTGTATATCCACCTTTCGCAGCAATGCAGGCTGCTATTCTCCCATGGAGACGATCGTAGAGATGCTGGATGTAGTCCTGTGGAACGGCTTGCCATGCCATTTCCACCTGGCGCCTCAGTTGGACCAGCGTTCGTGCTGGACGTGCAGACCGCGTGAGACGACGCTTCATCCAGTCCCAAACATGCTCAATGGGGGACAGATCCGGAGATCTTGCTGGCCAGGGTAGTTGACTTACACCTTCTAGAGCACGTTGGGTGGCACGGGATACATGCGGACGTGCATTGTCCTGTTGGAACAGCAAGTTCCCTTGCCGGTCTAGGAATGGTAGAACGATGGGTTCGATGACGGTTTGGATGTACCGTGCACTATTCAGTGTCCCCTCGACGATCACCAGTGGTGTACGGCCAGTGTAGGAGATCGCTCCCCACACCATGATGCCGGGTGTTGGCCCTGTGTGCCTCGGTCGTATGCAGTCCTGATTGTGGCGCTCACCTGCACGCCGCCAAACACGCATACGACCATCATTGGCACCAAGGCAGAAGCGACTCTCATCGCTGAAGACGACACGTCTCCATTCGTCCCTCCATTCACGCCTGTCGCGACACCACTGGAGGCGGGCTGCACGATGTTGGGGCGTGAGCGGAAGACGGCCTAACGGTGTGCGGGACCGTAGCACAGCTTCATGGAGACGGTTGCGAATGGTCCTCGCCGATACCCCAGGAGCAACAGTGTCCCTAATTTGCTGGGAAGTGGCGGTGCGGTCCCCTACGGCACTGCGTAGGATCCTACGGTCTTGGCGTGCATCCGTGCGTCGCTGCGGTCCGGTCCCAGGTCGACGGGCACGTGCTCCTTCCGCCGACCACTGGCGACAACATCGATGTACTGTGGAGACCTCACGCCCCACGTGTTGAGCAATTCGGCGGTACGTCCACCCGGCGTCCCGCATGCCCACTATACGCCCTCGCTCAAAGTCCGTCAACTGCACATACGGTTCACGTCCACGCTGTCGCGGCATGCTACCAGTGTTAAAGACTGCGATGGAGCTCCGTATGCCACGGCAAACTGGCTGACACTGACGGCGGCGGTGCACAAATGCTGCGCAGCTAGCGCCATTCGACGGCCAACACCGCGGTTCCTGGTGTGTCCGCTGTGCCGTGCGTGTGATCATTGCTTGTACAGCCCTCTCGCAGTGTCCGGAGCAAGTATGGTGGGTCTGACACGCCGGTGTCAATGTGTTCTTTTTTCCATTTCCAGGAGTGTATTCTTTTCAAATCGAGATAATTATTGTGTTTTGCTCTTATGTCGTTTGCACCTAACACTTTCCAGACACCATCTTTGTTCACAGAGTATGATGGGGTTTATATGTGATGTATTAAAACAGATGAAGTAGCCTGTGACCACTGGAAATATTTTATTTTAGTTGTTTCATTTTCAGATCCAAATATACGTTTAGGTTTTTGTCAAAGAGCTCCCCAAAACCATATTCTGAAATAACGTTTTTGTTTCTCCAATAGACAGTGCCACAGATTACCACAAAGTCGTAACACAACGCACACATATCGTACTAACGCTTGGAAATCTATTGAACGATGGAGGTTTAAACCTTCGAAACGTGTTGTGGATATAAATAAACAGAGACTGGTAGCAGAAAAGTCGTTGTTAATCCGATACTATGATCGTAAAAAACGAGTTTAAGGGCACAGGAGACATTCTGCTATCTTATATAATAACATTGAAAAGTTGTTTATTTTCGTTCTCACTGAGTATTTGATTACTACTCACGTAACTCAAAATCATTTTTTATCATGCAAATTTTATAGTAATTGTAGAAAATTAGAAATTAAAATACACTTGAACTGAGTTCTCATGCAGAAAGAAGTCGTTTCAGAATCCATTGTATCTATGTCAGAATGTTTAACGAACTTGCATCAATTTATTGGTACTTTTCGTTGCTTAGCGTAAACTTTTGAATAACATGTATTATCCATGATAGTACTAAATATTTTCTAAGCCATACCAAATACTAAGACCATGTCAACAATTTCAACATTTTCTGGTTACGATGCTTTGTGGCACCCTAATTTCGCATCGTGCCGATGAGTAATGTTTTTTAAGATGGCACGGACTCGAAGCTATCCCCTATTCCGTACTATTTTCAGTTAATATCTCTTACGTTTTTGTAGATAGCTTCTTCTTTTGGTTTTGTATCATTCATCTAAATTTCCGGTCAGGTCCGTATTTTGTTCCATTTTATTTTTCTCAGCTACTTATCAGTTGGTGTCGAAACGACTTTACTGTATTGCACGATCTCAAAAATGAAACCACTTGGTTACATAACCCCGAGATATATAAATCTGTTTTAGTTGTGAAACTGCAGCAAACTTTTAGGGTTGAAACATTGCTGTCGGTTATAGCGCTTAAAACATTGTAACTAAGAAATCTTAGCATTCTGTCATTTAGAACTCCATTAAAAGTATTTTCGTATTTGACAAACCAAATGTTGACGTAACAATACAAGAGACCAAATCTGTGTAAATATATACCAGGCAAGTAATCCAATGTGGGGTCTCAGTCTGGATTCATACCACTGACTAAAGTTACCCGCTGAAACTTAGGCTTGCTCCGAGTACCAAACGGAGGATACTATTTTGAAAACACAAAAAATAATCTCTACAGTATTGTAAGTGATTAGAATGACACTAGCGATATAGAAAATAAGTAAAAATTAGAAAGTATTTGTTGAACTTTTTCTATCGATTAGCAAATTAACTGTATGTTACCTTCATCCGCCTGCTGGACATGAGGCTGGTAAAACAATTGAGGGAGGCCGCTGCTGGACAGACGAATTGATAAATATATAACGTTGTAACTATCACCATACTACAAGCATGTACGTTACTATCATATGTACCGCACGCCGTACTGCAATTGTCTATTGATCTATACATGATCAAGAGTTATTTCCTTGTTTCTTGATTCAAATCGTATGTCATTTACTTCAGCAGTATCTGAAGCAGCGAACTACCAGATAAGTGCAAGATTGCAATACCTCGCTGCATGATTCCCACATTACCAGAATATTTCTTTCTTTGGATAAGCTAAGAGTCTTACATTTTCTCTTTCATTTTTTTCTGTAGATTGTAACAGAAGAATTACTAAATTCAAATTCTAAAGCCACATCTACTGTATATTCTGCGTAAGAAATTAACAAGCATTTGCCGTACTATTCCCGAAATCCATTGCTTGTCAACTTGTACACGTCTCTCTGTCACATTGAGAAAAATGCATTTTCACATATGCAGTATGTGTCTCTATAATAGTGAGAGCCAACAGGATGTTGCTGGCCATACATTAATTCAAATACGAACTATGTAACGATGTAATATTAATCTCTGTTTTTACTAAAGGTGGCAATTTTTACTAAGGGGGTACATGTATGGCTCATTGACAATTTTTATCGTCAGTAGTTCCATGCGTAAATAAATGATAACTTTTCTGTCCTAGAAGTATTTTCATTACTTTGGGCACTTTGTTTTAAGAATTACATGTATTTGAAAGATGGGCTAATACAGTATCTGATTTATTGACTTTTACTGAATCTCTTTGGTGCTGTTGTGCATGACAACGGAAAATAATGAATAAACATAAGCGCAAATGAAGGAGAATCATACAATACATGCTTTGGCGACTAGTATTTGTATCCTTCACGACTTTTGTTGTATGGGTATTAGCCCGTAGTGTAACGATGATGACGTGCCTAAAATTTTGTTTCCTAATGTCCACAAAACAAAAATCATCAAGCGTGTGAACATCAGCGGCGGAAGCCTGTTTTGTACGATCAAACACATTTGAAAATTGCCTGTTCATCGGGAAATTTCATTGCTACCCAATATATTTTGCTTGCTGCAGATCAGAACTGGTATCTTTGCAACAACTTCCGTGTTTCTACTACATTCAGTTTCGGCCGACCGAAAGAAGCACTGTGACAACCCCATTCGCGTTCCCAGTGGGGATTCTTCTCATCTTTGCGGAGTCGGTTTCTCTGTTAACCAATGAGAAACGTTTTTGGGTTCGATGCAACGAGGTCTTTTTTGCTTGAATATGTTTCCACTAAATTATGTTCTGTTCTTATTCTGGTGCCGTATTTCGCAAGCTTTGATTTATTTTTGCTTTGGGAGGAAGACTGGCTTCGTCCAGCGTCGATCTGAGCTGGTTTGGAGATGATACAATGATGCAGAAATCAGATGATATTTCAGTTTCTTGCCATGGTAAAATACGCTTAGGTTGGTTAGGGAGTGCTTCCAGATTTCTGCAAAACTTTGCTTTCAATTATTCTGCCCTCCGGCTTGTAATAGTACTCTTACACGTGGTGAAATGAAAACTTGTAGGTTGCTCATTCTTGCTTTAATACTAGCTGACTATTCAGTACATTATCTTTTCTAACAGACCGTGCTGTAGATTCGAAGTTGTCATCCTCTTCTGTATTTTTTAAACAGTCTGCTTTATTTAAGGTTGCGTTCTGAGAACAGTTCCCAAATTGACTTTTGTATTCAGTACTCTTTGTACCCACATGGGCTTTTAATTCTGTTGGTTTCTTGTGCTAACAATACAGACATATGCTGTTACTTGACGATGCTAATTGTGACGCGTAAAAATTTTGATGCATCGGAGGCAATTTACTGAATTAGGTTTTCAATCACATACCAGTATCAATAAGCATATTTTCCACATATGAAAGTAGGTTTCATCTGCAGAAAGGTAGGTTGTCGGCTGCTGTTATGGGGAAGTGCTACTTTCTCAATGTTTTTTGGAGTGATTTTGCACGTTATTGAAATATATGCTGTGATTTACAGAGGCATCGAGTAGTTTGCTAATGATAACGTTAGATGAAAATTTTGTTCTTAACCCGTGTGGTGATCCTAATAGTTTAATCGCTTCTAAGCGTAAACTCAATGATTAAAAATCTGAGGAAACTTCCTCCTGTCCCTTGCTGGACGCTATAAGCAGAAAGTAAACACTTACTCCACTCATGGTGAGTTTTTTGCTGAATTATCACCTACTGTTGAATCTTAAAACGGTAGCTATGCAAAGCCCACTTTCAGTTGCGATTAGATTATTAAGTCAGTGTGAATGTGACTGTTTTGTTAAGCATTGGGTTTCCAACTCCATTCTGGAGCTTGAAGGTTGATATTTAATGCATAGCTTAATAATTCGGGGCTTTTCTTTTCACTGCTCATGGGAGTAGTTCAATTCATACCACTAAATACACCTTACAATTTTATGGGGACGACGAGCTGAGAAAATCTTTGCCGATACGTGGACCATTAAAAGGCGAAACATTAGCCGCAAAAACTCAGAACACGGTCTAATTCTCTTGCAATAAAAAATCATCGAGAATGCAGGATCAATGTTTTAGTTAGTTGACCATTACTCGGATTGCACTAGATCTATTACTTTTTAAACATTTCATTTCTTCTTGTTGATAAATCTGGAAAATGCGATGTAATAGATTCATGTGGGTGGAGAACCGGAAGGTGTTGTCTTTTGCTCTCTAGAGATATCTCGCTTCCTGCGTAACTACAGTACTGCGGCCATCAGACACGAGGACCTTTGACTGAGCGATCAGACAGCTGCAGTTCGACGCGCAGTTACAGCAGGGAACACAGAGTGTGGTGGAGCCGATTGGTCGCCGTCCGTCTTTCTGATAGCCCGGGTTTGAATCTTGGACGGCACAGGTTCAGAACAACGAAGTTTACAGGGAGTGCTCTGACCTGTGGCGGCTAGAAATGTTTAAAAAGTAATAGATCTAGTGCAATCCGAGTAATGGTCAACTAACTAAAACACTGATCCTGCATTCTCGATGACTTTTTATTGCAAGAGAATTAGACCATGTTCTGAGTTTTTGCCCCTAATGTTTCGCCTTTTAATGGTCCAGGTATCGGCAAAGATTTTCTCAGCTCGTCGTCCCCATAAAATTGTAAGGTGTATTTAGTGGTATGAATTGAACTACTCCCATGAGCAGTGAAAAGAAAAGCTCTCCGTCGTGGTAGTGTGCGTGGCTGGTGGGATGGTGAAAACTGGAAATGCCTGGCACGTGGAAACGGCTCGACTTCTTGTCCGTGAGCTGTGCGATTGCTCAGGGCTTCCCAAAGATGTCCCTGAAACCTTGTTGTTGTGTGACCTGGTCGGTCGCTGGAATTGCACTGCCCGCTATTGCACGGTTGTGATGCCCACAGCCTCCGCGGAAAGTGACTGCTCCTTCCAGATTGACATGGCTTGAGATCCCTCCGGGAGAATGCCACCTGTATTTCGGAACCGATATTGGCCTTTGTCGGTGGGAAGTTAAGATGTCCAACATTTCGGATGATGTATGATAGAATGGATTGAAACACAAGGATAATTTAAGAACATAAATAATATCTCTAAAACGTTTATCGTTCTTTGTTAAGGGGATGTATCCTTGTCGTTACATAATACGTGTAATGTGCCAAACGACTGAGCAATATTTTTGCAAGAAAGTAGACCACAGCAAATCTGCGACACACTCATTTGCATCTATATTGGCGGAAAAAAATATCCTAAGGCCAAGAAACAATTAATATAGAATAATGAAATTTGGGGAATACTTTTGTCTATAAAATTATAGTCACATGGCGAAAGTTTTATGATCTTGACAGTTCTGCATGACTCTTGACTATCAAAAATAGGGAAAATATCGATATAATATCTACAACTGGTGCTTAAGCAGCAATTCGGCAAGGTGCACAAAAATGCGTTATGAGGACGTGAAATATGATAAAACAACTAATTTTTTAGATGGTAAAAGAACCATGTTTATTCCAGAAAAGATTTATTTTATTTTGCGAAAAGTTCAGCGCTTTTCATTTTATTTCAGTGGTCCCTCGGTACACCAATGCAGCCAGTTTAAAGTTACAGGGCTGCCTTTCAGCAAAATGGTAACTAAAATAAGGAAATTTCAATAGCATTAACGATAACAGTTAAATCCCTACAGTGACGAAAAAGTGTCTGCACAGTAGGGCAATGAACAATTTTATAAAGAAGCAAACTAAACGGACACAGAAATACACACACACACACACACACACACACACACACACACACACACACACACACACACATACACATACACACAAACTGTTCAATTATATTTAATGCCATGATTTAATAAGAATTCCCAGAAGTTTATAAATGTATATATCCACTGTTATCAAAAGTATCAACACATTCGAGGAAAGTCTTTGTTTCAGTTTAACAAACTCGTAAGAAGCCATTCAGATTCCTTACGACGTGTAATTCAGCCGAAGTATATGTGGTTGACGTTCTCGACCTCCTCGCAGTCACAGTGTGATGATGGTATGACGTGAATTATGCGTTGCCAGTATCACACGTGGCTGAAGCCAGTCTGGAAATGGTCATTACGAAATGCCTTATATTGCCTGCTCTGTTGAAGTTACATTTCATATCCCACTTTTTTAAAATTTGATGGAAATTGGGAGGAGTAAATATTACTTTGTAAATTTCATAGCGTGCTGTAGTATTTTCATTATAACCATCTTATAAGTGGGACATCGACAGCTTCCATAATTATATACTGAGAGGAACACTCAAACAAAGTAAAAGACACTGAGGTCTTGAAATCCTGTTAAAATTGATTTAGAGTCCAATTTGTCGTGTTCACTGTCTTATTGTGATCACTCAGAGACTGGTACAACGGGTTTCGTACCGTGTAGATACATCTTCAGGTACATTTAAGATTTAAGGTCCTATGCTGTTCTAAACGGCTCAATGCGTATTTCAAAGGGCAATGAGAAGCATTACTGATGCAAGTACCAGTGGAAGTCTAAATTAATAAAACCAGTTGTCACTAGTAATCTACGTTCGGAGAGCGCTAAACGTCCATGTGTTAACGTTAAACCGTATAGATTGTTGAGTATCTGAATACTGAAATGACATCGGAGAGTACATCAGTGTCTAACAGGTGTTGTCAAAACGGGAGCGGTAAATACTCGTGTATTCTCCAGTGCTTTATCGCATGGACGTCTGGCGCTCTCCGAACGTAGATTATGAGTGACTACTGGCTTTGTTAAGTTTTATTTACCTTGGTAGGTGCGTCAGTAGTGCTTCCCTCTGCACCTTGGAACACACATTAAGCCATAATGATATCATGGGACATTAGACCCTAAATACACCTGAGGATGTATCTGCATGGTACGAAACCGGTTGTACCAGTCTCTAAGCGACAACGACAAAACAGCTAACACTGGAAGTTGGAGTATGGAGTTCAACACTTCAGTATATTTTAATTGGTTTGAATGTTATTTTCAGGATGTATGTTTATAAGGTTTTGAGTACAGTGTATGTGGTACTAACGTTAGACGTTAGAAACTTACGTCTAACTTATGTCACACATGTGATACTTGAGCCGTGATAAAATCTGCTGTTTTGAAGAGCGCGCCGCAGCGCGTAGTGTAAAGCAGTTGCCTTCCGTTTCTGGCGGTGGCGCCGCTATCGCCGCTTTGGTGTCCCACTCTGGTGGGAAAGGGGAAAAGGCTGCCTGTTCACGTGTATTTAAGGGCCGCTGTAAGCTCGCCAAGACATATCCGCATCCTCTACACCTTCCGCCGTCTTGAACCCCCTCACCCCCTGGTTGCTCCCCTCCTCTCCCATCCCCGCCCCCTGCCACGTCTTCACCGTTGTGTCCCCCCTACCCTCCATCTCTACACCCTCCATCTCCTTTCCCAAGGTGGCTTCCGTCAACTCCCCCTCCCGGATGATGCCCTCTCTCCCTCCATTTATCCTTCCTATCAACTCTGATCCTCACCCCCCTCCTTTCCTCCGACCTTTCCCTGGGCTCCCTCTTCCTCCCCCCTTCCCTCCTGTGTTTTCTCCCCGCCCAACCTCCCCCTGTGTCCCTTCTCCTCCCCCACCCCCCGAGTCCTTTTGCATTCCCCTCCTCTGCCTTCCCCACTCCCTGGCACGTCTGCTCAGCACCCCCCACCCCTCTTATGGGTCTTCTCCATTGGCTTCTTTCCCCCCTCCCACCCTTCACTTTTCTTCTCCTTCCCCCCCTTTTTTATTTTCTTCATCATCTGTCCAGTTTCCCCCCCCACCTGCTCTCGGCTGTGGTATGTCATATTTGTGCCAACTTTTTAGTGCCGTGTTTAAGTGAGTGTTCAGTGTTGTGCGTCTTTCCATAGTGTTGCGAACAGAAATCATGCTGTCGCTGGGTGTGCATTTTATATCTTGCGAACAGAAACCAGACTGTCGCCGTGTTTTTTTTAACTGTCCGTCTGTTATTTTTCTGCTTCTTGTGTATTATCTTAGCATCATCACCCATGTGTTTTATGTTTTAAGTTCTAGAATTTTCTGCCATTTTACCTTTAAGTCACCGATTTTATCGCCAACTGTTATTTTTTATTATCTTCCTCTTTTTAACACAAATTCTGTAGGCTGCAGAGCGGCGTAGTCAGCTGCTGCCAGCCCACCCACTTCGGGGGGAATTGAAATTCAATAAAGAAAAAAAAAAAAACTCGCCAAGACGGCGACTGACAGGACACAAAACAAAAGGTAAGGACACATCACACGCACCATCAGTTTGGAGGAATAGCCTTCCGGCTTAGACTCCACCGACCCACAGGGGCTCATCTGTCCCTGTCAGGCAGCAGCAGCAGCCAAGACGGCAGTTTGAGCCAAGGAGGCAGTCTGTCAGTCAGGGCGAGTCTGGGCAGTTGTTCAGTCCGAGTGAGGCTGGGCCAGTCTGTCAGGCTCGGGGCTGTCTGGTCAGTTGGTCAGCCGGATCGGTGTGGGACAGTCAGTGTCTGTCTGTTGTCTGGAGTGCTAGTATATGCTAGGCCGCCAGTTTGCTCGAGTTGTTCAGGTCAATGGTCATTGACGGTTGGATCGATCGGTTGGTCGGTCGCGCACTGGGACACAGGATGACTTGTCCGTCATGAGCGTCGGCGCATGTGAGGTCGTCACGTCAGTCCAGTGGGCCGCGCCGTGAGGGGTAGTGGCTTCGCGGCCAACACGAGAGCAACAGGAGTCAACCCACGACATCGGTCTGGCCGGCGCGAACTGCGACGCCGTGAGACGGGAGATCGGCGCGCCTTCCTGCGTCCGTTGAAGCGGCTGGCAGCGGACGGTTCGGGAGAGCGATTTGGGGGTGGTGCGCCACGTCTTCGCCAGAAATCGCAGTTTATTAGAAGTTAACTGATTCGTGATATGTTGTTTCATTTACTTGTTAAATTATACTTGTTATCTTGGTCAGCCTCTCGTCCCTAGCTTGCTCGTCTGTCTCTCGTCCGCATTTGTTAGGCAGTTAGTGTCTGTCTGTCTGTCTGTCTGTCGGTCTGCCGTACGTTGATAGCTGCCTCTGTCATGTGTGTCGGATTAGGTGTATTCGAATTTATTGCTTCAGGTGCAAAGGCCGAATTCCTGAAATATGTTTTTATCTTGCCTATCATCTTGAGAGGCAGTATATGTGTAATGTAGAGCATGTTTATACATTTTATGTAAGACTGCATTTCATGGGTTTTTATTTAAATGGTTATTTTAGTATATAAAGTTGCCACCCTTCTACGTAAGAGTTTTCTTTTAAAAACTAGTGGCACCTTCGGTCTCAAATAAATTTTAATGTGAGTGTTTTGTACCATTTCCATCCCTCCTACGGGGTGTATAGCTTATGTGTTTGTGTGAGTTGTTAAAATTTTTAGTTCAAAGTAATCTGGTGTGTTGCAGATTTGCACCAGTGTAGTTTCAGAGGTTGTTGTGAGCGGTCGTGACTACTGCTGTGTTAAAGGGGAGCGGCAAGGTTCTCAATCCGAAAGCTCGTACTATCAAAAAAAATTGTTATTTCTGCCTCTGAATAAATCGTAACTTGATATTTACAGGGTGCTTTCTGATTATAATTTTAAATCTGTTTCAAAAAGATAAGGACTTTCAGGAATAAAATTTCCATTTATAAAAATAAAAATTAATTTCTTTCATCAGTTACCCATTGGCAACCACTTCCACGCTCACATAGTGTGATTAAATGTGTTAATGTTCTTGATGAATCGCTAGTAAATAAAGTAAATTCTTTAAGAAAAGATTTTGAAAGAAAATTCACGGTCCAATACGCTCTGTGAGTTATTGGCTGGCTCTGAGCACTATGGGACTTAACATCTGTGGTCATTAGTCCCCTAGAATTTAAGAACTACTTAAACCTAACTAACCTAAGGACATCACACACATCCATGCCCGAGGCAGGATTCGAACCTGCGACCGGAGCGGTCACGCGGTTCCAGACTGAAGCGCCTAGACCGCACGGCCAAACCGGCCGGCTCTGTGAGTTATTGCAAGTGGTAACTATTGACCCAGATGTCGACGGGACACTGAGGTATTTTCTCATTCTCTTATTTATTGCTATAGAATAATCATCATCGCGGTATGGAAGATGAAGGCACCACTGTTGAATTAGCAGTGGGGATTAGTGTTCTAGCGTCGCAGTCGGTGGTGACTCAGGGCGACCCGCCTGAGGCGCACGCCGCACTCTCTGGACTACAAGCCCCGCTTCGCCTGTCACGTGCCGAGAGGCGGACAGCGGGCAAGAGCCCCACCGTTACAGTGGCAGCGGCGGCGGCGGACAACGCACCACCACTTCCGTGTTTACTCTCTGCTGGCTGCTCGCTGCCTCTCAAGAGTTTGAAGCCCGCTGGTGGCCGGCGCACGCGCAAGAACGCTTCCGGGTGACTGTTACGGTCGCACGGACAGTGACTGAGTGCTGCGACCAGATAAGAAGGGCTCTCCCGATCTGTTAGTCGAGAGACGTGCGGACGGCTTTTCCTCATTGCACGCCTCCGTCTGTTTTAAATTTTTACTGTGGTACGAAGCGCAAATGAAAAAGTCCTGATTATGGAGTCGTAATATGTCGCCGACGCAAGCCGTAAAGATGGAACTCCACATGCAGGTGTCTGAAGTCTCACGTAACTTATGTCCTTGTGTTGAACACTATATCAGAAATGTACGTGTTACCAAACACGTCCGTTTGCTTTTCTTTCTTTCATTTAATGGCAAAATCGGGACGGTGATTAGTTTCCACGATTTGTAGAAACGGCTTCTATGCATCGAGAAAGTAACTCTGAGGTACAATGGATATGCAATTCTCATAGGTGTCTGCTTCTACCCATTTCAGTCTATCTGACGTTAAAGGTAGTGAAGGCTTGAGATTAGTTCAAGGTAGTGAATTCTTGAGATTAGTTGGTTACAAGATGTTCATTGAACACATTCCGTGTTCTGTTGATGACCGGTCTCACGGAATGTTAGGCTCGCGCTGAAATATTTTATTGTAGGCAGAGTGGAACGTGTACGTTGACAAACAACTAGTGAAGTGTCGTCGTATTACTTACAGAATGCTATGAGAGTTCTGCAAGGAGAGCTGATTTTTATACGAATAGAACCATCTAGATCGCTTCATATAATTTTTTATTTATAGCAGCTACGTAAAGAAAACAAAAGCAAAATTCGGAGTACGAATTAAAATCCATGGAGAAGAAATAAAAACTTTGAGGTTCGCCGATGACATTGTAATTCTGTCAAAGACAGCAAAGGACCTGGAAGAGCAGTTGAACGGAATGGACAGTCTCTTGAAAGAAGGATACAAGATGAACATCAACAAAAGCAAAACGAGGATAATGAAATGTAGTCGAATTAAATCGGGTGATGCTGCGGGAATTAGATTAGGAAATGAGACGCTTAAAGTAGTAAATGAGTTTTGCTATTTGCGGCACAAAATAACTGATGATGGTCGAGGTAGGGAGGATATAAAATGTAGACTGGCAATCGCAAGGAAAGCGTTTCTGAAGAAGATAAATTTGTTAACATCCAGTATAAATATAAATGTCAGGAAGTCGTTTCTGAAAGTATTTGAATGTTGTGTAGCCATGTATGGAAGTGAAACGTAGACGATAAATAGTCTACACAAGAAGAGAATAGAAGCTTTCGAAATGTGGTGCACAGAAGAATGCTGAAGATTACATGGGTAGATCACATAACTAATTATAAGGTATTGAACAGAATTGGGTAGAATAGCAGTTTGTGGCACAACTTGACTAGAAGAAGGGATCGCTACGTAGGCCATATTATGAGGCATAAAGGGATCACCAATTTAGTATTGGAGGGCAGCGTGGAGGGTAAAAATCGTAGAGGGAGACCAAGAGATGAATACACTAAGCAGATTCAAAAGGATGTATGTTGCAGTACGTACTGGTAGATGAAGCAGCTTGCATAGGATAGGGTAACATGGAGAGCTGCATCAAACCAGTCTCAGGACTGAAGACAACAACAGCAACAGCAGCTACGTTAATCTTAACAGGTGTTCCAGTTTCCCGAAAGTAGGTGGCACCGTATTCACACTGTATATCGTATACACGTGAGACGTTTGGCGGTGTCACTGCACTCTTAATAGACACTACCAAATCGTGGATCCTGCAGCCGCTCCGGAAAACTGGTTTTATTCATGCTTGGGGAAGCACTTTGTTTACTCGATCCCGGACGCCCTTGACGTAAGTTAAGATCATCAGCGGAAGCTATTCTTTTGTATCGTATTCTGTATCTGGCTTCCTACTGAACTTAGTAGATCTTCTTACTGTTTTATTGTCGTATCCGTTGGTTTGGCAGGTGGTATGCAGCTCTCTCACTTCTTGTACGATATTGTTTTTTTGTTAGTGTCGCAGTGGACTTGAATGGTCAGCATTTATGGGATGAACCATTTCTGAGCCGGATGACGATCTGCATGCAGCACCGGTTGGTGTGGGTAGGTCTGCGGTAGAGTTTCCGGTAGGCCTTGTGTCGTACTCTCTCATTGGGTTTCTGGAGATCTCCACGTCCGGGAACGGAATTGCACCGTGATTTTCTTGTTCTAGAGTGAAACAGAATGTTCTTATGCAGGTTGTTTCTATATCCGGCCTCTCCCGCCGGCGGTTCGAGTCCTTTCTCGGGAATGGGTGTGTGTGTTGTTTTTAGCATATGTTAGTTTAAATAGTGTGTAGGTCTAAGGGCCGAAGACCTCAGTAATTCGGTCCCTTAGGAATTCGCACACACACACACACACACACACACACACGCTGTTAATATCCTGACGGTAGTTATACCGCTCTCCATATAGCCAAAAGACATACGTGTCTTCCACGAATTGGAGCCAACAGTGTAGGTAGCATGTAGGTAGCACGTACAGAGCTTAAAGCGGTTTGCTTAGATGAATGCATAGAAATGTCCGCTGCTACTGGAGGAACCACGTGTTCTATTTCCACCTGTCCAGTTGTTTATAATATTTATCAAGCCGAATGAATCAGATTTAAGATAAACATTACCGCACCAGGTCTCAGATTTCAGTTGGTGTTCATTATCGAATGACGCTGATGACTTTGTCTATTGATATCTTGATGAAGAGACATTGCATTTCAACGCTATTTTTCAGTTTTCTGTAGATTTCGCTCCTATATAAGTTGAGAAAAGTGAACTGAATTCTTCACATACGATTCTGTGTGTCCCGCAAGCGGATGTAGCTTTCTAGCCAATTACTTCGTCAGTTTGTAGGTAGGTGAGTGGATCCCTTTGACGATAAACCTGAGGGGGAAGCTTTCTTTATGGCTCTTAGGAACCCCATATGTTCTTAATGTTACTGGGACTGTGGCGATGAATCTCCTGGCTGTGTCATTAATTCTGGTGTGTCAGGTTACGGTTCGCATCTTCTTAAAAACCGTCACCGTCGAATCAGTCCTAAGATCTTTGTAGATGCGATCATTCAACAAGTCAGTCATTTACGATTCATAGCACATAGCTTCCATTACAGCCGTGGCACTTGCTTTATACACCTGCAGAACCATAATTTCTACATTCTCCATAAGTTCCTGTATGGCAGCTCTTCCTTTCCGAGAGACGTCATGTTTGGACATTTTTACTTTTTACAGGGTTCTGATTGTTTCTTATCTTCTCGGCTTCAGCTTGTGGGATGCGTTAAAGGACTTCTTCAAGATGAACAATTTCTTCCGTAGGGATCCGTGGAGGTGTCACTGCAAAGTTCAGCTCCTTGGACAGTACCGACGTCGCTGCCTTGGTGTTGTAACATCAGGTTTCCGACAGTTTGAGATGCCTCCAGTACCGCGTGTCTTCCTTGTTAGTTCCTTGAATTTCTTTTTCTGGTGGTTACAAAGTATTTTTCTTTCTTCGTAGACTTTGTTACAAAATCCTTCATCAATAGCTTCAGCTATAATACAGATGCTTCTGGAGCAGTACTCTGTTGTTGGTGTCCTGATTTCTGCGAAGCTGTTGGACTCTTTCCCTCAACAAAGCATGGCCTACCCATTCCTAGATCCCTCTTAGTTTCCATTTTTTCACCTGCACCCGATCCCGATGAATTTTGGGACAGTACGGCTGTCCTGACATCTCTTGGTGAACGCCTTCCTCTTTCTCCATAGTTCCGGCTTTTGTATAGTAAACTTCCTGTTCATACAGGTGACTGTATGATACATAGGCTTCTACTGACGGTGACAATCTCACTAAAATTCTTCTGGGTGTACTGCCGAATCATTTTACAAAATTCTAAACTACTGCAATAGACCGACGTTTAGGTCGTGATTCAGCGGTCTTCCTCCGGACAAAGAGGGATTAACTGGGCACCAGGTGTTTCAATATATTGCTTTTCTAATTGTTTTCACTAGAAAACCGCCATCACATTTATTAACTAATTATTTTATCGGCCCAAAACAACGTTGGCTTAATGGAGTATTTTAGCATTTTAGACATTTTATACGTTGACGTGACAGTACGCCTACAAGAAATTCAATGAAACTGACATTGAACATTGTTTTGAAAGTTAGAAATTTGATCTGATGAAGGATGTAGCGGAGACGACTTCATAAACAAATTATTAACTGATCTAAACACATTTATTTATAAAAATTTATTATGGTCGCGGCTGGTTTCCGGAAATTTATATCCTTTCTTACTAAGGATCACTGTAGTGTGCCATCACCAAACTTGAAAGGTCACTGCTGCTTTGTGAGAGCTGTGGCTGTTTGAGCATCTCCTATGTCTTATTCTGGGTATTTGCTTACAGCAGAGAATGTATAGTCATTGTTGTTTCAGATTTAGTGGAATAAAGTACCTCGAGTTCTTGACGTTGCAAGTCATACCGTAATATGGCAAAACATTATGCTTAGTAGCATCTTGCTGAACCATAGGAACCCCATACAGCATCGATTGTGGGTGGCATTAAATCGAGATGTCGTTGGTGGGTTTCCGAAGGTACGTGGCTTAACATGTCTGTGCACAGATCACCCAATTCCCGTAAATTACGGGATGGTGGTTTGGAGAGTGCAGAGCTGGCGATGATGGCGTCTCGGATGTGTTTCATTGCTTTCAGTCAGACGAATTTGGTGGCAGTGACACCAGCGGAAGTACACTATCACGCCCCTCAAACCGCTGGAATACGATTCCGGCGTTGTGAAATGGAAGGTTATCGTGCTGGATGATTCCACCACCATCGAGCAAGACATTAAGCACGACGGGATGCAAGTGTTTCAGAGGGTAGATCCCTGTAATTATGACGAGAAACTTTTAAAACGGACGCGGCTGTGCACGCGCATCCTGTTGTGACATCAGCAGCAAACACAGCTAAACCGTCGAAAGTTCAAATGGCTCTGAGCACTATGGGACTTAACATCTTAGATCAGTCCCCTAGAACTTAGAACTACTTAAACCTAACTAACCTAAGGACATCACACACATCCATGCCCGAGGCAGGATTCGAACCTGCGACCGTAGCGGTCCCGCGATTCCGGACTGAAGCGCCTAGAACCGCACGGCCACCGCGGCCGGCTAGCGGCAGCTTTACTGGACGTAGCTAAGGATGTGTGAATGTACTTAGTCTTAATTGGTTACAATTATTATTAACAGAATAACACAAAGTAGTGCTTACTTGGACAAAATCATTTTTTTGTGAACAAACTACACCGAAGCGTCATATAGCCATACGTATTCATATACAGAGATATATAAACAGGCAGAATACGGCGATGAGATCGGCAACGTTATATAAGACAACAAGTGTCTGGCGCAGTTCTTAGATCGGTTACTGCTGCTACAATGGCACGTTATCAAGATTTAAGTGACTCTGAACGTGGTGTTATAGTCACCACACGTGCAGTGGGATACAGCATCTATGAGGTAAAGATGAAGTGGGGACTTTCCAGTACGATCATTTCACGATTGTACCGTGAATATCAGGAATCCGGTAAAACATCAAATCTCCGACATCGCTGTTGCCGGAAAAGATGCTGCAAGAACGGGGCCAACGATGAATGAAGAGAATCCTTCAACGTGACAGAAGTGCAACCCTTCTGCAAATTGCTGCAGACTGAAATGCTGGGCCATCAAGTGTCAGCGGGCGAACCATTCAACGAAACATCATCGATATGGGCTTTTGGAACCTAAGGCTCACCCGTGTACCCTTGATGACTGCACAAAAGAAAGCTTTACCCACGTCGGGGGCCGTCAACACCGTCATTGGACTGTTGATGACTGGAAACATGTTGCCTGGTCGGACGAGTCTCGTTCCAAATTGTATCGAGCGGATGGACGTGAACGGGAATAGAGACAACCTCATGAGTCCATGGACGCAGCATGTCAGCATGCGACTATTCAAGCTGGTGGAGGCTCTGTAATGGTGTGGGCCGTGTGCAGTTGAAGTAATATGGGACCCCTGATACATCTCGTTCATACCACTCTGACAGGTGACACGTACGTAACAATCCTGTCTGATCACCTGCATTCGTTCATATCCAACGGACTTGGGCAATTTCAGCAGGGCAATGCGACACTCCACACGTCTAGTATTGCCAGGGAGTGGCTCCAGGAACTGAGTTTAAGCATTTCCGCTGGCCACCAAACTCCCCAGACATGAACATTATTCAGCATGTCTGGGATGCCTTGCAACGTGCTGTTCAAAAGAGATCTGCACCTCCTCTTGCTCTTATGGATTTATGGACATCCCTGCAGCATTCATGGTGTCAAATGCCTCCAGCACTACTTCAGACAATAGTTGAGTCCATGCCATGTCATGTTGCGACACTCACGCGTGCTCGCGGGGGACCTACACGATATTGGCCAGATGTACCAGTTTCTTTCGCTCTTCAGTGTATTTCAAATAGAGAAAACATTAAGAACAGTACTGGAAAGTTTAGGAAACTTTGAAGTGCAAATTCATATATGATACATATATTTAATATTAAAGTCATAGATCTAAGTATGTTGAGGAAGTTGAAAGTGTGTGCGCTTGATTCGTGTCAATGTGATGATTTAAATAGCTGCGGTACCTACTCTAGAGCCTTTTTGGATTTTTTGCTCTTTGGTTGGCATTTGTTTGGGAGTCGAGCATGAGATCTGGGAGTGTGAGTATATATTCGTGGCAGCAGGTCTCGTTTTTAGTGTGGTGAGATTTTTTCCAAGTGTTGAGCAGCGGACTTCTGATATTCGCGTGTGTCGCTAGTGAATATTCTGAAATATTTTCAACGAGTGGACTTTGAATATTTCGCTTCAGGCGATCTTCTATGACTGTAAAAGTTTTATTGCGGGTTTTTCGTGAGTTAGCTACTCTTAAAATTTATTTAGTTCTTGACTGTAGGAACTTTGATTATTTTACCGTAATTTATCCGGAAGTGAGGAAGAACTACATAACCTGTTGAACGGACTGAACCGTGTGATGAGCAGAGAATATGAATTGAGATTAAACAAAAGGAAAACAAAAGTAACGAGGAGTAGCAGAAATGAAATTAGCGACAAGGGTAACGTCAAAATTGGATATCACGGAGTAGACGAGGGGCGAGCAAGGGCGATACAAGAATCAGATTAGCACAGCTTAAGAGAGGATTGCTCGCTATAAGAAGACTACTAATATCAAACGTAAACCTTACTCTGAGGAAGAGATTTCTGAGAATTCATATATGGAGCACAGTATTATATGGAAGTGAATCATGCTATGTGACGAAACCAGAAAGGAGGGGAACTAAAGCGTCTGAGATGTGACGATATAGCAAAATATTGAAAATCAGGGAGACTAGTAGGATAATAAAAGAGGATGTTCTCTGCAGAATCGGCAAGGGAAGAAATATGTGAAAAACATTGAAAAAGAGAGGGGCAGAATGAATGGACATACACAAGGCTTCATGTACTATATGGAGCTGTAGAGAGTAAGAGCTGGGGAGAAGACAGATATTGGGATATACACAACAAATGAAGATACTGGGTGTAAGTGCTAATCTGAGACGAAGAGATTGTCAGAGGCGAGGTGGTCATGGAGGGCCGGATTGAAGCGGTTACTAGAAGCCTGATTACAAAGGAAACACGGGTACTGAGGCAGCTAGTGCACTAGCTGCACCAAGTTGACGAGCCATCACACCAGCGTAATGAGCACACACGTTAAAAACCTTGCCTCAGCTGCTGGTGTAGTTAAGGGAAAACTCATGGCAGCCAGACAAGCTGGTGTTTTCTGAAACCAGCAGAGATGATTAAAAAACGCAGAAGAAAAGGTTAAACATCCCATCGACATCTATATCACTGGACAGGACGCTGAAGATTCATTTCGTGTAGATGCATATAGAAATCAATTGAATTTGTTTGAAAAAAACTGTCTTGGGATTCACCTGAATTGATCCATGGGAACAATAAAAATCATAAGTGCTGGTGGATGGGATTGAATTTGAACCCTATTACCATTCAATACTGTACGTCTTTCATAGCACGACCACACTAACCACACTCAATTAAAACCGAGGAGCCGGCGGAAGTGGCCGAGTGGTTCTAGGCGCAACAGTTTGGAACCGCGCGACCGCTACGGTCGCAGGTTCGAATCCTGCCTCGGGCATGGATGTGTGTAATGTCCTTAGGTTAGTTAGGTTTAAGTAGTTCTAAGTTCTAGGGGACTCATGACCACAGCAGTTAAGTCCCATAGTGCTCAGAGCCATTTGAACCAAAACCGAGGAGGAAATCTGGCTCTGTCCTGATTGATAATATACTACGAAAAAACAAGATGTGTAAAATTACGCTACTTGCGTACGCTGGCCAGCAGGAATCATTCAGCAGTTGTTAGAAGCTCGTGCATCATCCCATACATAGGCAAAATTTCAGATAACCTCGCAAAGAAGTTAAATTCTTGCAGCTACAGAACAGCATTTTATAACACTAACAGCATACCAAGATTTTATTCACTAGTAAAGACAAACTGCTCTGTTGGCGCAGTGAGTGTATAAAGTCACATACAAGCAATGTGGTAATGTAAACAGGATGAACGAGAACTGCTTTCACAAATTTTCAGAGGTGGTTATGTGGACCAAAACAAGACAAGAAAATGTCTATTAAACGTAAGCTCTAAAATGCATACCTTAAGAGCTGTGAGCCCTTATTCACATTCGATACTGCAAAACACTTCCCTTCTGTGGCACACTCTTCGCTTTCCGTATTTTGGGAGGAGTTAGGATGGACCAAAACAAGAAATAATTGTTTAATAATCATGGTCTTTAAAACACATATCTTAAGAGCTATCATCACTTGTTCAGGAGAATAGATGTTTGTCATAGCAGCGAAGAGGAACGAATGCCTGTGGGTCTTAAGGTATCCGCTTTAAAGTCCATGTTTACTGGACTTTTTTAATATTGTGGACCAGTTTTTCGGTGGAGTTCTAGTTCCACTGTACGTTGGTCAGTCCAGCAAAACTGTGACAATTACGTTACATGAATGTGAGAGAAGCTGGGGATTAAAAAATAATGACGCAGCCTAAGCCGATCTTGTGTTAACAGAAAAGCGCGCATGTGATGTACAATGTAAAGTTTCACGTTCTGTTTAGAAAAGAAGAAAGATGAGCTACTTGAAATACCGGAAATCATTACCCATATGACACGGAAAGCCAAGTTACTACTGAATGACCAAACTCAGTTTTGTTTTCTCCCTTTGTTAAATTAAGTTTTAGTTACAAATACTGGCTTAAAACTGTAAACTGAACTTTATATATGCTTAACATCACTGATGTATGGGGTAGATCTAAAGTTACGTGAAACAGAGAAGTAAAAGTTCCAGTGGCCAAGATCGCTAATTATAATTTTACATCTTATGACCAGTTTCATTAAATTAAGTTACCATCATCGGATCAGTAAACTATATAGATCGCAAATTACAATCACAATCAGCTCAAATACAATAAGGTGGGGTAAATATCTTAACAAATGGATATACACAACATACCTTATACCAATACATCTCCAAGTGCAATATACCGTGTCAAGTCATGACACGTTATTCCAGGAACATGTGGAAAGTGATACATCGGCACGTAAATAAGAAAAAAAGATTTACATAAAATACTATCCATATTCTGCCGACTGCACGAGCTCATGTTCACAAGTCAAACGAAATATCGCTAATTATAATTTTACATCTTATGACCAGTCTCGCTAGCGGGATGAAAGCAGAGCTCACCATCTGCAGCATCGTCGACAGGACTGACTGCGGACCTTTGGTACAGAGCCGAGTGGAGGGTTTGAATCAGAGGCTGAGACGGTTCTGCGACCATGTGGGCTGCAGATTCCTCGACTTGCGCCATAGGGTGGTGGGGTTTCGGGTTCCGCTGGGTAGGTCAGGAGTCCACTAGACGCAACAAGCGGCTACACGGGTAGCAGGGGTTGTGTGGCGTGGACTGGGCGGTTTTTTAGGTTAGATGGCCTCGAGCAAGTACAGAAAGGGCAACAGCCTCAAAGGGTGCGGGGCAAAGTCAGGGCATGCGGGGACCAAGCAGCAATCGGTATTGTAATTGTCAACTGTCGAAGCTGCGTTGGTAAAGTACCGGAACTTCAAGCTCTGATAGAAAGTGCCGAAGCTGAAATCGTTATAGGTACGGAAAACTGGCTGAAGCCAGAGATAATTTCTGCCTAAATTATTTTTACAAAGGCACAGACGGTGTTTAGAAACGATAGATTGCATGCAACCGGTGGTGGAATGTTCGTCGCTGTTAGTAGTAGTTTATCCTGTAGTGAAGTAGAAGTGGATAGTTCCTGTGAATTATTATGGGTGGAGGTTACACTCAACAACCGAGCTAGGTTAATAATTGGCTCCTTTTACCGACCTCCCGACTCAGCAGCATTAGTGGCAGAACAACTGGGAGAAAATTTGGAATACATTTCACATAAATTTTCTCAGCATGTTACAGTCTTAGGTGGAGATTTCAATTTACCAGATATAGACTGGGACACTCAGATGTTTAGGACTGGTGGTAGGGACAGAGCATCGAACGACATTATACTGAGTGCACTATCCTAAAATTACCTCGAGCAATTAAACAGAGAACCGACTCGTGGAGATAGCATCTTGGACCTACTGATAACAAACAGACCCGAACTTTTCGACTCTGTATGTGCAGAACAGGGAATCAGTGATCATAAGGCCGTTGCAGCATCCCTGAATATGGAAGTTAATAGGAATATAAAAAAGGGAGGAAGGTTTATCTGTTTAGTAAGAGTAATAGAAGGCAGATTTCAGACTACCTAACAGATCAAAACGAAAATTTCTGTTCCGACACTGACAATGTTGAGTGTTTATGGAAAAGGTTCAAGGCAATCGTAAAATGCGTTTTAGACAGGTACGTGCCTAGTAAAACTGTGAGGGACGGGAAAAACCCACCGTGGTGCAACAACAAAGTTAGGAAACTACTGCGAAAGCAAAGAGAGCTTCACTCCAAGTTTAAACGCAGCCAAAACCTCTCAGACAAACAGAAGCTAAACGATGTCAAAGTTAGCGTAAGGAGGGCTATGCGTGAAGCGTTCAGTGAATTCGAAAGTAAAATTCTATGTACCGACTTGACAGAAAATCCTAGGAAGTTCTGGTCTTACGTTAAATCAGTAAGTGGCTCGAAACAGCATATCCAGACTCTCCGGGATGATGATGGCAATGAAACAGAGGATGACACGCGTAAAGCTGAAATACTAAACACCTTTTTCCAGAGCTGTTTCACAGAGGAAGACCGCACTGCATTTCCTTCTCTAAATCCTCGCACAAACGAAAAAATGGCTCACATCGAAATAAGTGTCCAAGGAATAGAAAAGCAACTGGAATCACTCAACAGAGGAAAGTCCACTGGACCTGACGGGATACCAATTGGATTCTACACAGAGTACGCGAAAGAACTTGCCCCCCTTCTAACAGCCGTGTACCGCAAGTCTCTAGAGAAACGGAAGGTTCCAAATGATTGGAAAAGAGCACAGGTAGTCCCAGTCTTCAAGAAGGGTCGTCGAGCAGATGCGCAAAACTATAGACCTATATCACTGACGTCGATCTGTTGTAGAATTTTAGAACATGTTTTTTGCTCGAGTATCATGTCGTTTTTGGAAACCCAGAATCTACTATGTAGGAATCAACATGGATTCCGGAAACAGCGATCGTGTGAGACCCAACTCGCTTTATTTGTTCATGAGACCCAGAAAATATTAGATACAGGCTCCCAGGTAGATTCTATTTTTCTTGACTTCCGGAAGGCGCTCGATACAGTTCCGCACTGTCGCCTGATAAACAAAGTAAGAGCCTACGGAATATCAGACCAGCTATGTGGCTGGATTGAAGAGTTTTTAGCAAACAGAACACAGCATGTTGTTATCAATGGAGAGACGTCTACAGACGTTAAAGTAACCTCTGGCGTGCCAGAGGGGAGTGTTATGGGACCATTGCTTTTCACAATATATATAAATGACCTAGTAGATAGTGTCGGAAGTTCCATGCGTCTTTTAGCGGATGATGCTGTAGTATACAGAGAAGTTGCAGCATTAGAAAATTGTAGCGAAATGCAGGAAGATCTGCAGCGGATAGGCACTAGGTGCAGGGAGTGGCAACTGTCCCTTAACATAGACAAATGTAATGTATTGCGAATACATAGAAAGAAGGATCCTTTATTGTATGATTATATGATAGCGGAACAAACACTGGTAGCAGTTACTTCTGTAAAATATCTGGGAGTATGCGTGCGGAACGATTTGAAGTGGAATGATCATATAAAATTAATTGTTGGTAAGGCGGGTACCAGGTTGAGATTCATTGGGAGAGTCCTTAGAAAATGTAGTCCATCAACAAAGGAGGTGGCTTACAAAACACTTGCTCGACCTATACTTGAGTATTGCTCATCAGTCTGGGATCCGTACCAGATCGGGTTGACGGAGGAGATAGAGAAGATCCAAAGAAGAGCGGCGCGTTTCGTCACAGGGTTATTTGGTAACCGTGATAGCGTTACGGAGATGTTTAGCAAACTCAAGTGGCAGACTCTGCAAGAGAGGCGCTCTGCATCGCGGTGTAGCTTGCTCGCCAGGTTTCGAGAGGGTGCGTTTCTGGATGAGGTATCAAATATATTGCTTCCCCCTACTTATACCTCCCGAGGATATCACGAATGTAAAATTAGAGAGATTCGAGCGCGCACGGAGGCTTTCAGACAGTCGTTCTTCCCGCGAACCATACGCGACTGGAACAGGAAAGGGAGGTAATGACAGTGGCACTTAAAGTGCCCTCCGCCACACACCGTTGGGTGGATTGCGGAGTATAAATGTAGATGTAGATGTAGATGTAAATATGTTAGGAACTTCCAGCAGGTGGCACTGTAGCACTCAACCTACAGAGATACGATCCTAACATACAGCGCGAGTCACGTAATGACATAACACCCCTTTTATTTCGTGAATGATTTCACATATCGAAACGTGGTTTCCAGAAAATGTTAGAGCGTCGAGGGGTTTTGTTTGGTTAATGTCTTTAGCGCTGTTATCAACGGAGATCCTGAAGCAAGTACTATATTTTTTTATGGAAACGTATACTTTTTATAACTGCATTCGATAGCTCTCGAGAAGACATTTACAGTGATATAACGTTTGTTAATGTTGACATTGAAAGCTGTCGTAAAAAAAATTCGAGAAACGTCCCAGAATGCGAGAGCACAGTGGCCGGAAACGGCATTAGCGGTCCAAACAACGGCAAGCAGAGCTCTAGTGCTACGCTTCGTCGGAATGTCAACACATCTGACTGTTTACTTATCTCCACTACAAGCCGCTCATTTCTACTTCAACATTCGTTGCGTGCGGACATGTACACCAATGAGGAGAAGTTGGCTATACTATTTTTATATGGTGATTGTAAAAGAAATGCCGTAAAAACATTACAGCAGTAGAGGGCCACCCATCCGGATCACCAACGTCCGACTCGCCGGGCAGTTCCACGGATTATTAAGACGCTAGTGCAGACAGACTGCGTGAACGTCAAAAAGAGGACTCGAAAGAAGGTTGCAACTTGCAGAGAAGACGAAGAAGCTGTTCTGACTACGACGCTAATGAATCCACACATTGGTATGAGACATGTTGTCAAGGAATCTGGAATCAGTCGAATGAATGTCATTCGCATGCTGCGAGAATTTCCATCCTTACCATCTGCCACTGTGTTAGGCACTCGAAACCGTGATTTCCAAAATCGTACAGAATTCTGTCGGTTTGCCCTTCGGCATCTGAGGGGCGGCCCTACGTTTTTCCACCGTGTGCTCTTTACCGATTAAGCAACGTTTGCTAACCACGCTAATGTAAATTTGCATAACATGTCCTACTGAGCAGCCGAAAATCCACATGGACTTCGTCACGTGCAACATCAAAGGCCGTGAAGCGTAAACGTACGGTGCAGCATCATAGGAAATTACATTGTGAGACCTCTCTTCATATCAGGTTTTCTTAATGGACATTCGTTCGCACACTTTCTGACGATAACTTTACCGTTTCCTGTAAAAGAAGTACTACTGGATATTCGACAGTGTATGTGGCTGCAACACGACGTTTGTCCTTCTCACTCGGCCCGTGTTGCAACACATATACTGAATGAGAACATTCCTGGACGTTGGATAGGTCGAAATTATGTTGTCAAATGGCTTGCGGGGTCTCCCGATTCGACCCCTCTCGATTTCTTTCTTTGGGGAGCACTCAAAGATGTGGTCTGTGGCGAAGCGCCAACTACGCCAGACGATATATGTCGTCGAATCGTCACTGCATGTTCTACCATATCTTCCATTGTTCAAGAGTTTGAAAAAAGTTTAAATAAAGGATGAAGTCATTTTTTTGGAAGACAAAGTTTATGTTACGTGATTTGGGTGGTTACCAAATCATTGTTAGTAAATTATTTATTTCATTTATGTGTGTACGAAATAGCACTGCAATGTCAAATAAGTCGACAGTGTGCATTGCACGTAGCTGGTAACACTGTCATTACGCGTTTACGTTCAGCATGAAACGACGTTCCATCAAGAAGAATATTTATTTTGCCGTGTACGGATGGTCACCAAAGCATCTTTAATCTACATCTACATCTACATCCATACTCCGCAAGCCACCTGACGGTGTGTGGCGGAGGGTACCTTGAGTACCTCTATCGCTTTTCCCTTCTATTCCAGGCTCGTATTGTTCGTGGAAAGAAGGATTGTCGATATGCCTCTGTGTGGGCTCTGATCCCTCTCATTTTATTCTCATGGTCTCTTCGCGATATATACGTAGGAGGGAGCAATATACTGCTTGACTCCTCGGTGAAGGTATGTTCTCGAAACAAAAGCCCGTACCGAGCTACTGAGCGTCTCTCCTGCAGAGTCTTCCACTGGAGTTTATCTATCATCTCCGTAACGCTTTCGCGATTACTAAGTGGTCCTGTAACGAAGCGCACTGCTCTCCGTTGGATCTTCTCTATCTCTTCTATCAACCCTGTCTGGCACGGATCCCACACTGTTGAGCAGTATTCAAGCAGTGGGCGAACAAGCGTACTGTAACCTACTTCCTTTGTTTTCGGATTGCATTTCCTTAGGATACTTCCAATGAATCTCAGTCTACCATCTGCCTTACCGACGATCAACTTTATATGATCATTCCATTTTAAATCACTCCTAATGCGTACTCCCAGATAATTTATGGAATTAACTGCTTCCAGTTGCTGACCTGCTATATTGTAGCTAAACGATAAGGGATCTTTCTTTCTAAGTATTCGCAGCACATTACACTTGTCTACATTGAGATTCAATTGCCATTCCCTGCACCATGCGTCAATTCGCTGCAGATCCTTCTGCATTTCAGTAGAATTTTCCATTGTTACAACCTCTCGATATACCACAGCACCATCCGCAAAAAGCCTCAGTGAACTTCCGATGTTATCCACAAGGTCATTTATGTATATTGTAAATGGCAACGGTCCTACGACACTCCCATGCGGCACACCTAAAATTACTCTTACTTCGGAAGACTTCTCTCCATTGAGAACGACATGCTACGTACTGTTATCTAGGAACTCCTCAATCCAATCACACAATTAGTCATTCCACCAGGAAGGAGGTGTTGTCTGTAGTTCAACCATGTACAGACGGTCAATATCGAGGTTCGATCGCGTCCACATTGTTACTTTGAGCCAGGAAGGGCTCTCAACAAGGGAAGTGTCCAGGCGTCTCGGAGTGAACAAAACCGATGTTGTTCGGACATGGAGGAGATACACAGAGACAGGAACTGTCGATGCCATGCCTCGATGCCTCGCTCAGGCCGCGCAAGGGCTACTACTGCAGTGACTGACCGCCACCTGCGGATTATGGCTCGGAGGAACCCTGACAGCAACGCCACAATGTTGAATAAGGCTTTTCGTACAGCCACAGTACGTTGTGTTACGACTCAAACTGCATGATGCGCAACCTCACTCCCGAGGTCCCTCTTTGCAACCTCGACACCATGCAGCGCGGTACAGATGAGCCAAACAACGTGCCGAATGGACCTCTCAGGATTGGCATCACCGGCCGCTGTGGCCGAGCGGTTCTAGGCGCTTCTGTCCGGCACCGCGCGGCTGCTACTGTCACAGGTTCGAATCCTGCCTCGGGCATGGATGTGTGTGATGTCCTTAGATGAGTTAGGTTTAAGTAGTTGATGAGCGCAGATGTTAAGTTCCATAATGCTTAGAGCCATTCGCATTTGAATTTTTGATTGGCATCACGTTCTCTTCACCGATGAGTGTCGCATATTCCTTCAACCAGACAATCGGTGGAGACGTGTTTGGAGGCAATCCGGTTAGGCTGAACGCCTTAGACACACTGTCCAGCGAGTGCATCAAGGTGGAGGTTCAAAAATGGTTCAAATGGCTCTGAGCACTATGGGACTTAACATCGGAGGTCATCAGTCCCCTAGAACTTAGAACTACTTAAACCTAACTAACCTAAGGACATCACACACATCCATGCCCGAGGCAGGATTCGAACCTGCGACCGGAGCGGTCGCGCGGTTCCAGACTGTAGCGCCTATAACCGCTCGGCCATCCCGGCCGGCGTGGAGGTTCCCTGTTGTTTTGGGGTGGCATTATGTGGGGCTGACGTAGGCCGCTGGTGGTCATGGAAGGCGCTGTAAGCGGTGTACGATACGTGAATCCCATCTCCGACCGATAGTGCAACCACATCGGCAGCATATTGGAGAGGCATTCTTCTTCATGGACGACAATTCGCGCCCGCATCATGCACATTTTGTGAATGACTTCCTTCAGGATAACGACATCGTTCGACTAGAGTGACCAACATGTTTTCCGACATGAACCCTATCGAACATGCCTGGGATGGATTTAAAAGGGCTGTTTATGGACGACGTGACCCACCAACCACTCTGAGGGGTCTACGCCGAATCGCCGTTGAGGAGTGGGACGTTGCCTTGATGAACTTGTGGATAGTATGCCACAACGGATACAGACATGGATCAATGCAAGAGGACGTGCTACTGGGTATTAGGGGTACCGGTGTGTACAGCAGTCTGGTCCACCACCTCTGAAGGTGGAACAACATGCAGTGTGTTGTTTTCATGAGCAATAAAAAGGTCGTAAATGATGTTTATGTAGATCTCTATTCCAGTTTTCTGTACAGGTTCCGGAACTCCCGGTATCGAAGTGATGTAAAACTTTTTTTGATGTGTGTATACTCTGTGGGAGCGGACGCGGTGGAGGGCGCGGAATTTCTTATGTCCCGTGTGATAGTTGTTGGCGCGCTAGATGAGAGGAGGCGGTGGCAAGTGACGTGGTAGCTGAGCACGGCCGATCACGGCGTCAACAGCTCTGTACCATAAAATTTCGGGTGAACTGCTGGATATCTGCAAGCTACTGCCACGATATTTCGGTGCAGAGTATTCTGGCCATCTTCCGGTGTTTACTGACAGGAAAGGCACTGAGCTCACGCATTTAACACCCCGCCGGCACATGCGTGGTGTGTCCAGCTGGCGTTGCGCGTGCGCTGTTTGTCTGCAAGTCTGTGCGCTACGTCACGCTCCCTCCGTGGTGAAAGCTGACTTCATCGATATCAGATCGATTGCCCTCGCTTGGCAAACGACGCCGGCTACGCAAAGCACGAAGGTTTTCTATGATGCGATTCCATGCAGAATTTAACTGTAATCCCGTCATAGAAAAGGTTCGTGCTTTGCGTAGCCGGCGTCGTTTGCCATGCGCAGACGATCTGATGTACAGACTTGCGGAAAAACAGCGATTGCGCATTGCTAACTGGACACACCGCGCATGTGTTGGCAGGGTATTACATACGTGACCTCAGTGTCTTTCCTGTCAGTATTCACCTGAAGATGGCCAGAAGACTCCGCGCCGAAATATCGTAGCAGCAAGTTGGAGACATCCGACAGTTCGCCCTAAATTTTGTGAAACGGTCTGTACGCTGGGAAAGTTTTAAATCTCACAGTTGCTTTGTAGATCGTCCGCTAGATGTCGGCTAGATGTGGCTCGCTATGGTGTGCTACAAACTTTAATAAATAGGTAATTTGTACAGTAGTGGTGTGGGACCAGAGCTGTTTCAGTGATCCATTGGACATTTATTTTCAAGTAACATTTTTTCAGTTCAGCCCTTTAATTTTACGATTACATTTTCTAGTTAGCCAGTGCACATAGGAATTAGTGAATGGTGCAGTACAGTCGCAAGTGTATAACAGTATCGTCCCAACCCAGGTCCTCCTTTTCAGTCTTCTTCAAGTCCGTGGACTGGTGGACTGCGTCTGCTGCGGGTGGCTATTAGCTAAAATTTTGGATCTCTCTAATTCTCCCGCCGCAGCCCCTACGTTGGATTTATTAGGAAGGAAGCTTTCTTCTATGCGACAAAACTATCTCCAAAGACATCAGTTATTTTTTCCTTAAAAATGCAAACAATAGTTAGTATAATAGAAGGAAAATGATTTAACACTTACTGATAATAAAATATCTCTATAATAGTTGTTATCCATGAAAGATGTAAGGTGTATGCTTCGCCGGCGATGGGCGAGGCATGACAGAATCTCTGACCAGAGAGTAGTTTATAGTTAGTTGTTGCTTGTCGCTAGTCTGCGCGAGTCGACAGTAGAAGTCAGTCTGCGCTAGTCTGCGCTTGTCTGCGCGAGTCGGCAGTAGTAGTCAGTCTGCAGCAATAGTTGGATACGGTTGTAGGGAGTCGGCATGCGTCGGCTGTGTCCTCTGGTCGCGACTCTGGTCAGGACTCTGGAGGATGAGTATTGTTGTAGAAGGTAAAGAAGCAGCCTTGCGCATATTTAATAATGTATGTTAATTGTAATTTAATTTGTTCAGAAAAAATGCCCCAATAATAATTTTTTTATAAAGTAAATCTTTTAAAGAAAAGTAATCATTTCAATTTAAAGAATTTTTCCACTCTTTTGAAGAAAAAGCATTCATTTCAATTTAAAGAATATTTCCTATGCATTCCTTCCAAGAATAAAAAAAAATATACATACGCCAGCATTGCACGAAGCTGTGTCGATCGATAAGAGCAGATATAGTTGCAGTTTATTGAGGTAAGAATTTTGCTTTTGTTATTCAGAATACAGGGCCGAAGGTCAGCGCTGCTGTCCTTATAAAATTTACCAGATATTATTATTTCTGTTAGGAGGTTACATTTCGTGCGTGGTTCATTATTCAATTAATATTATTGTGTGGTTCATGGACAATTTTCATTCATTAATTTTTTGTGTGTGGGGAGTTTACGCATGGCTCCATAACCATTTAACATTCATAGATTTTTGTTGGGAGGTTACACTTGGCTCCATTTCACAAATTCTCATTTATTAATATTGCGGGGAGGTTACAAAGATTAAAAGATATCCTTTAAAGATTTATTTAATTCTATGGGATTTGTTGAGCAACTAACAATCGTGATGCAGCATTAGGAAAGTTTTAATTATTCGTTCATTGCCAATGTAATTTTCTCTTAAAATTTCCAGAATATATAAAAGGAAATTCATTCATAAAATATTTTAGTGTGTATTCTCAATATCTTTTGAAGTACGTGGCTTAAACGTTCTGTTTCTGACACTGAAAGTCTATTCGAACAAAATCAGTGTAATTTTCTTTCAAAAACAGTGTGAGAAGCAGGTAAGGGTGTTGCAGGGCAGGTTGGACTGCGGAACAATCCTTAAGAAAAAAATTCGATATGTTCAGTGGTAATTAGCCTTGAAGTTAGCTAGTCAGGCACACAAATTCAAGTGGCCCGTCAGATATAGTTAATGTGAGCTGTCGTCATAGCGTAGATGATAGCGCACCATACTACTCAGCCTTTGGCTAGGGTACGATCCTTGATGCTGTCCCATGTCCAGTTTTTGCATCACACTCTCGTTCCCTTGTAGCAAACAAAATGAATAACACTTTTGGCGACACCGTCTCTGGTGGGTCGCTCGAATTTGTGCTCGCAACAGCCTGATTGGTTAATTTCAATGCTAAATATCTCGGAAACAGCGCAGCATGTGGAATTTTTTCCTTAACAATCGGTTCTCAGCATAACATACCTGTAACACTCTTACAAGCTTTTCGCATTGTTTCTGACCACCCTGTATATGTATGCAGGGTGCCAATGGTTGCTGTATACAAGTCTCGCCGGTGCTCCAGAACCTGGGGGCTCTCAAAAACAGAAACGATGATATTGGCAACCGTTTCGCATCCCAGAGAATCATAGAAAGATGGAGAGGCTCTCCAGAGCTGTGGAACGTAGAGAGGAATTCATGAAGACAAGATGGTCTGTCTTGTACTCCAATCACGAGACCATTCGAGTTTGGTCAGAAACTTGCGAAATCCAAGGCCACCTAAGCGAGTGATTCAGCTTCCAGCGGGTCTGATTTATAAGCCGTTGGGGAAGACAGAAATTTTTGTGACCACCTTCGAAACCTACAACACAGTCGAACTGTTGGAGGGCAACATCGAGATTGAACAAGTCCGCCAAAGAGCACATGAAATTAAAGGCATCGAGCTACAAAATGAACCCGTCAGACTACACCAGCAGAGGTCAAGAAGCTAATTATAAACCTCAGAAATCACTCTGCCCTTGGACCGGACAGTATTACAAATGTGCAACTCAAACACACTTCTCGTAAGCCTCTTGTACTGCTCACGAGGATTTACCGTTGTTCCCTTAGATTTGGCTATTTCCCATCAGTTCACCTTCCAGCCTTCGCTGTCTGCGGAACTCCAGCTCCTGCTGGTAACGGAGTACATAGGTGATAGATAGCCATTTGAACCATTTCCATCAGTCCCCTAGAACTTAGAACTACTTAAACCTAACTAACCTAAGGACTTCACACACATCCATACCCGAGACAGGATTCGAACCTGCGACCGTAGCGGTCTCGCGGTTCCAGACTGTAGCGCCGAGAACCGCATGGCCACTCCGGCCGGCCACTCACTAAAAATTTCACAGATTTTCGCTCTCGGGTTTCCATGGAATCTTGACTTATTTATTTTCATAATTGCAAGAAAGTATTTCACACAAATATGTCGATCAAAATGTTATATCGGCAATGAGCTTAAGGAATTGGACTGCACTGTCAGAATGTGTCACTTCTATAACGTGATTTTTTTAACACATCCCATCGAATCACAAGGAAGTTGGTTGTTTCGCACCTTAATAATATCTTATAGTGGACAACGGGCAATCAAATCCACTTACAATGTGAGTTCTGTAATCTACTCCAGATGTTCTAATTTTCGTTTCTGCACTCCTTTTCCCTTTATAGATTCAACAATAGCAAGCTTTAAATCGCAAAATCTTTCCGAACATGCGTCTTGACTTAACCAACGTACTTTGTAGTAATATATAAAGGCTTCATACCCTTCATTCAGTTCCATCTAAAACTGTTGTAAATGAGAATGGAATAATGCATATGACTTCATAAATTTTACTATTCATATCACCAATATCTCCACGTGTTGCGTGCCCTAAAATTTAGATTTAAGTGGTTTTGATGCACTGAACGAAGAACCCCATCTGTCGATCGTTGTAATTTTTTGCTCTTTCATTGTCAACTAAATTTTTTAAATCTTTCTAGCATGGTGTTGTAATACAGTTCCATAGCAAAATTTACAATACTCATCGCTTATGCGAGTCCATAATAGATTATGAGAATTCTCATTCCTTTCTTTTGTCATTCCCATTCATTTTTAAAGGCTTCTGAGGATGGATTGCTAGACTGCCTCCTTTTGTGCAAACATCCACTGAATCTATGACTGTCGTTCGTACCACGAACAAATAGCGAAGGGTAAATGGCGTTGACACCACAGTTCTGCCGAACTGAAGAGAGTTCCTGCGGACGGAAGAATGCCACACAGCAGTGCTGAGTGAAACGCCGCGCTGCAGCGAGCACTTCCGGGAGGGAAGGCTTGGCAGACCAAGCCGTGGCCCGCACGCAGCCTGCACACCTTGCTCGCGTCAAGTTTGGCTCTTAGTGGCCGGCCCTGGTTTAAATGGGGTGACACACTTTCTTTATTGGCATTCGAAGGTTCTTGAAAAGACGAATTTGGTTTTATAATGTTTGTAAACGTTGCAGTTGAAAATTTTCCCAAAATTATCGGAGATATGCGCTAAAACTGAATGTCAAGGTGGTCGGCATTGGCTATTGCAATGTAAACACCGCCGAGTGCGGCTTTCATGATATCACGCCTTTCGATTCACTACTTATTTCTACGAAGCTTTTTTTCTCTTAAAAACGTGAGTACATACTTTTTCTAGGACCCTTTTGAAACTCTAGAAGTGACTATACACGCATAGTTCCACTCACAAAAATCCTAGTTGGCATACTAAGGCGTCAATATTTGCCTCCACATATGTAATATACCGTTTCGAATGCGCATTTTATTCCATATGAGATCGTGATTGACGATGGGTGATCGGATAATTAATTATTTCTTTGGTTCATACTGGGTAGAACCGCACTCAAACAGTTTTCTGTAGTCTTACATGCCTCGGAATGAATTTGAATTGGACGATGGCAGCAGGGAGTGGTGACTTTTACTCGTTCCTCAGGAGGCAGCGAGTGGCGCAAAGGCTGTTTGCAAAAGTAGACGTGCCGTGCTGGACTGAGACGGATGTGTTACTGCTGTTGAAAACAGCGTGAAAGCAGCGGCGGTGAACTGAGGCTAGACACACTCTTGCTGGCAGCCGGGGATGGAGAGCGATAACATCTTACAAGAGAAGAAGGCGTCCTTTCAATACGGAGGAATGCGCGGGGTTCACGAACGGCACACGCAAGTTGACCTTTCGCAGGTATCAAGAGACACGGCGAGCGACGTTTCCCGCCGAAAAGCGGAGAAGTGAATTTGATTGGAGGTGTCCTTCGTAAAAAAAATGGTTCAAATGGTTCTGAGCACTATGGGACTTAACATCTGAGGTCATCAGTCCCCTAGCACTTAGAACTACTTAAACCTAACTAACCTAAGGACATGACACACATCCACGCCCGAGGCAGGATTCTAACCTGCGACCGTAGCGGTCGCGCGGTTCCAGACTGAAGTGCCTAGAACCGCTCGGCCACACTGGCCGGCTGTCCTTAGTAGAAGTCAGATTTTCAAAATGTTATGGAACGGAATATGAACTGCAGACGATTTGCTGGCAGCTTCATGAGCCGTGCAGTGAGAGGCATTGCTTTTGTAAAGGACGCGAGGATTTACTGCAAGGAGAGAGAGAAAACATACGTGGACGGCGCAACCCCTGCTGGAAACCAGCGTTCTGCGTGTAAGGGACTCTCCTGCGGCTGTCGAAAGGGGACACATCATCTGGAGAGCGAATCAGAGACCTCGCTGACAAGAGTGTTCCATCGACGACCGTACATTCTCATGACCACCGCTGCTAGTAGTCACATACAGTGGCTGCATTTCTGCGAAGTCTTTCGGCATTATCACAGAATTAACATCCAGCACTCGTAGCTCTGATGCCGTTCAAACTCAGTAAGGTTCTGATAATGTCGTCTTTATTCTTGACTAACATCAACTCACCATGACCAGTCTCAAAGGTCCCTAACGCTCACGACCGTCACAACAAGTATGTAAAGCAGACTGATTTGCATCCTCATAGTTGTACTACTGTAAGTAGGCTGTTTAAGTTTTTATATTGGTAACGCCACGTAGCGCTCTGTATGTGCTGTGTGCAGTCTGTGGCTGGTTTGCATTGTTGTTGGAATATCTGCCATTGTAGTGTTGGGCTGTAGCGCAGTTGGAGGTGAGCCGCCAGCAGTGGCGGATGTGAGGAGAGAGATGGCGGAGTTTTGAAATTTGTAATACTGGATATCATGAACTGCAATATACATTATGACTTTTGAACACTATTGAGGTAAATACATTGTTTGTTCTCTATTAAAATCTTTCATTTGCTAACTATGCCTATCAGTAGTTAGTGCCTTCCGTGGTTTGAATCTTTTATTTAGCTGGGAGTAGTGGCGCTCGCTGTATTGCAGTAGTTCGAGTAACGAAGATTTTTGGTGAGGTAAGTGATTTGTGAAACGTATAGGTTAATGTTAGTCAGGGCCATTCTTTTGCAGGGATTTTTGAAAGTCAGATTGCGTTGGGCTAAAAATATTGTGTGTCAATTTAAGCATAGTCTTGTATAATTTTTCTAAGGGGACGTTTCACTACTAGCGCCACTGTTGTGCGACATCCTCGATATATGAACAGTCACAGTCTTTCAGATATAGGAACACACCTACCAACTTTCGTTAATGTAGCACAACTTCTTCTTGGTGCTGCGACTTTTTTGCGTCAGTGTGGAGATGGAGAGCAAAAACTGCATCAACATGAAATCACTGAATTAGCTCGAATGAGCAGATGGAAGCCCAGCACGTCTGAGGAAATTACAAACTTTATCGGACTGATGATTTGGATGGGTCTAGTACACATACTGCCCGTTAGATGTTGGTCAACTGACTCTTTTTACAACTTTTCATTTCCACGCAGCGGGATACCCGCAAACTTTTTGAAATACTGTTAGTAAATAAAGCATACTTACAGGTGGATGAAAAGCTAGAATTTATTTAATTTATGAAAAAACGAATGAGCTGTTACATTTTAAACTTTATGTTTAGAAAAAGCTCAAATCTTATTGTTAATTATCTCAATTTTTACCAGTTTTTAATAGATTTGGAAAATAGTAGAGTTTCATACACCTATAACTATAGTTTGTATGCTGTGGAAAATTCATCGAAGAATCTCTTTACTTATCAAGAAAAGTGTACCTATAGCAACAAAAGCAGCCAATAGTAAGTGAAAAAAGTGATGAAATTTCACACGTAAAAAAAATTATTTGTTTATGTTTTTGAACTTCCACTACTATGAGCGTGAATCCTGAATCCTTCCTGGTCATGCTGACAAGGTTTCATAAATTTATTTGTAAAAGTATAAACAGTGGACATTAAAATGCCCTCTCGTGCCTCTCCCGCTCTAAGTCGGCCCGTTTAACGCCCTAACCCCCTTAAAGATAAATGAAATTATAGCACGTGAAGATGACAAGGGTCCTCTAGTGCTAAAATGGAGGGATGTTCACGATGTTGGGATGATATCAACAAAACATGCACCTATTATGACGTCAAGTTCAGATTCTACACATCGCTGTTGTCTTCCGGAACAGAGACCTTGGCGATACTGGCACATTGTAATAGAAAGACTGGCACCTACAGAAGAGACCAGATGGTATCATATGTCACAACGATATGGAAGTATATCAACTGGTACAGGAAATCAGCACTACATATGCTTATAGGAACAAGTACAATAATGCTCACATCGTGTATCAGAGGGCCACAAATACAAAGATAGAAATAAGAAAATTTCAGGAACATCTCGTTACCACATGGTTGTCTACGGAAAATGTTGTGCCCGACAGTAATAGAAATAAAACGTGTCCCGACATTAGAAATTCGTAAGAATCAGCAGGGCAAGCTTATATGAAAGCTGTTATCAGAAGAAGACACAAACTGCCGAACGCCAAGAAGTGAAGAAAATGTTAAAAAATTTGACCTGTTGTTCCAATTGTCCAAAATTACCCCAAATGTCTTTTGAATGTTTTAAGGAACACCATGCGACATGGTATAATGTAATATATTATCTTAAATATGAGTAAAACGTATAAACGTGTGTATTGTTTGTATCTTTATGCTGTATATTCCGCACTTATATTTCAGTGCTTATTCCATTAAATTCTTTATGAACTTTAAGTAAAAGAGTGTTACCCATATGTGGGGGACGGGACTCTTACGGAAGCTTAACAGTCACCCAGATATGGGTGACGCAGCGACGAACATATTAGACAATCAGTTAGGAGACGATGACTGTAGCGGCATAAGAATGCACTGTCTCATAAAGCAACATCTGTGAGACAGTGGTTTGTCGACAGTTATAATCCTGAAATGGACTTGTCTGCCTAGAGTTCTGACATGAACCCGATGGAACACCTTTGTGGTCAGTAGAAATGTCGACTTGGTTCCTGACCCCAACGACCAACATGACTATGTCCTCTGGTTTCAGCTTTTGAGGAAGAATGGGCTACAATTCCTCCACAGACATTTAGATATATAACTGAAATCGTCCCCAGCAGAGTTCAAGCCATCATAAAGGCAAATAGTAGACAGATGTCATATTAATGTCCTCTATTAGGTGTCCAAATACTTTTGATCAGACAGTTTACATGCATTCACTCACCTAAAACACAAGCTACGGCAAGTGATCATGGTAACATAGAAATTACAACAATTCTCCCGGAGGAACATCCGCAACCAAGCATTATAACAAAGTTTGTAAATACCACTTCAGCTGTAAGGTTCTTTTTATTTTTCAGTAGTTAAAACACGACCGGTTTCAAACTCTTAGTTGCCCTTCATCAGGTCTTATAACTTCGAGCTGTGACACGCAGTGGTCTGTGCTCGCTGATTGTACGCAGCGTCCGGTACTCGTACATCGCAGCGTTCGGGGTCGTAGCACAAAGCTATACGACGTGGCGATGGGCATGTAACAGCCCGAAACCGGTAGTGTTTTAACTACTGAAAAATAGAGAGAACCTTATAGCTGAAGCAGTGTTACCCCACAACAGGCAACAGCAGTCCACTCACCCCAACGCCACCCCACAACGAGCCCAGGGTTATTGTGCGGTTCGGCCCCCAATGGATCCCCCCCCCCCCCCCTCAGGAAGGTCTCACACCAGACGAGTGTAACCCCAATGTTTGAGTGGTAGAGTAATTATGGTGTACGCGTACGTGGAGAAAGGGTTTGTGCAGCAATCGCCGACATAGTGTAATTGAGGCGGAATAAGGCGAACCAGCCCGCATTGGCCGAGGCAGATGGAAAACCGACTTAAAAACCATCCACAGGCTGGTCGGCACACCGGACCTCGACACTAATCCGCCGGGCGGATTCGTGACGGGGACCGACACGCCTTCCCGCCCGTAAAGGAGTGCGTTAGACCGAACGGCTAACCGCGCGGGCAAGTACATTATACTTAACTTTATTACGCAGAGGGTAATAAAACTACAAAATAATCCATCACGCTCCAAGATGATTGCAATGTTTGCCTCCTTAAATGTACTACTTAAATCAAGTTAATTGCTATCGACAGTCTTTAATACCAACTCTCCCAACACCGATAATTCTAATCATTTTCGGTCACCAGCCTCACAATAAAAGGTTCACCCCGTGAGACGAGGGGAATTATCCTAAACGGAAACCATTGGCCCATCTGGCAGTAGCGCAGACCCAGCTTCCGTTCATAAACATCGTCGTACAGTAGGGAAATCAATGCAGAAATACAGACTCTACACATAAACATGGCCCGTCGTTACACAAAGGATACGGAAGATAGTGAAAAAGAAATGATGCACCTACGACATTTAACACTTACTTGTGGAGAGACTATCTGTTTAAGGGACTTGGCAACATAAATTAAAAGTGAAGAGAATTTCTGTTCGCATCCTTTAAAAACAGTCTCCATCTTTTTACATTTTGACAAGTACGGTCTCATTTAATTGTCGTATTTATGTGGTTTAATAAACGCTCCTTTTTACACTATGACAAATAACGTTTAAACCAGTCCTTTCGCTTCTGGCTCTTCTTGACAGCTACACTACTGGACATTAAAATTGCTACATCATGAAGATGACGTGCTACAGACGCGAAATTTAACCGACAGAACGAAGATGCTGTGATAAGCAAATGATCAGCTTTTCAGAGCATTCACACAAGGTTGGCGCCGGTGGCGACACCTACAACGTGCTGACATGAGGGTAGTTTCCAACCGATGTCTCATACACAAGCAGCAGTTCACCGGCGTTGCCTGGTGAAACGTTGTTGTGATGCCACATGTAAGGAGGAGAAATGCATACCATCACGTTTCCGACTTTTATAAAGGACGGCTTGTGGCCTATCGCGATTGCGGTTTATCGTATCGCGACATTGCTGCTCGCGTTGGTCGAGATCCAATGACTGTTAGCAGAATATGGAATCAGTGGATTCAGGAGGGTGCTGGATCCCAACAGCCTCGTATGACTAGCAGTCGAGATGACAGGCATCTTATCCGCATGGCTGTAACGGATCGTGCACCCACGTCTCGGTCCCTGAGTCAACATATGGGGACGTTTGCAAGACTACAACCATCTGCACGTACAGTTCGACGACGTTTGCAGCAGCATGGACTATCAGCTCGGAGACAATGGCTGCGGTTACCCTCGACGGTGCATCAGAGACAGGAGCGCCTGCGATGGTGTACTCAACGACGAACCTGGGTGCACGAATGGCAAAACGTCATTTTTTAGGATGAATCCAAGTTCTGTCTACAGCATCATGATGGTCGCATCCGTGTTTGGCGACATCGCGGTGAACGCACATTGGAAGCGTGTACTTGTCATCGCCATACTGGCGTATCACCTGGCGTGGTGGTATGGGGTGCCATTGCGTACACGTCTCGGTCACCTCTTGTTCGCATTGACGGCACTTTGAACAGTGGCCGTTACATTTCGTATTTCTTACGACCCCTCGCTCTACCCTTCTTTCGATCCCTGTGAAACCCTACATTTCAGCAGGATGTTGCAGGTCCTGTACGGGCCTTTCTGGATACAGAAAATGTTCGACTGCTGCCCTGGCCAGCACATTCTCCAGATCTCTCATCATTTGAAAACGTCTCGTCAATGGTGGCTGAGCAACTGGCTCGTCACAATACGCCAGTCACTACTCTTGTTGAACTTTGGTATCGTGTTGATGCTGCATGGGCAGCTGTACCTGTACACGCCATCCAAGTTGCGTTTGAATCAATGCCCAGACGTATCAAGGCCGTTATTGCGGCCAGAGGTGGTTGTTCTGGGTACTAATTTTTCAGGATGTATGCACCCAAATTGCGTGAAAATGTAATCACATGTCAGTTCTAGTGTAATATATTTGTCCAATGAATACCCGTTTATCATCTGCATTTCTTCTTGGTGTGACAATTTTAATGGCCAGTAGTGTAGTAAAACTCACGAACTACCAGTCCTCCAGTGTTCGAATGGTCAGTTTTACATTTTCCCACCCATCAATGAAACTACAGGAAGTTTACTACAGCGCTTTACCTTTGACAGTGAGCGCCACCGGTCCTCGACGAACTGCTACCCTCTTCCTCCAAGCTGCTTCCAAATCCTCATGCCGTTGTCACCACTACACAGTTAAACTACCGGCCCCGACTCCGGATTGGTAGCCACTGCCTTCCGTGCTCTTTTCACTGCTGTACTGGCCTCTGACCTCATTTTTTAAATTAGCTGTCTGATTGACAACTACGAGCTGTCGTTGGTCAGCAAGTTCCCTTCTATCCCCACTGCCTCTCTTGAATTTCCCGGTACAAACGATGGACTGGGAACCACAGCTATTGCTGTCCACGGGTAAGTAATACTTGACAGCTGTTGATAAACCTCCATTCTGAGTTTGAAAAACAGCCACTGTGGTTCCACCGCGACTCCAGGGGTCGCAAAGCGTCTTGGCAAACATTTTTGAGAACTGGACAATTTATCTGTGTTTAGAGTTCCCAGGGCTCTCGCTACCGAGTGAGCAACCAATCACCCTCTCCATCGTCGGAAACCGTTATCCAGCCAACTGTTCTCCTCGCGGCCGGAGCAGCTGGTATTCTACCTGCTCCCTTTGACTAAAGAATGGCCAGCATCGACCATAAATACATCGCCACACTGTACAGTTGTCAAACAAAATGAGCCGTCGCAATTTCAGTCGAAATTCTTAAGAGCGTTATTATAGTGACCGGGACTGACACCGATGGTAAACAATATTGCTTGTCGATGCAACAGTCGTCAAACTGCCGAGGAGCGAGCCCGAAAGTGGCGTATCGTTTTGAAATTGTAAGCTCCCGTGGCGCACATTTTACAGCAGCACGCTGTTGGAAACGCCTGGGAGGTGGAAGCAGGCACGCCAGTAGATGTTTGTGCCGCCTGCTGGAGGCGTGTCCCCGGGGGCACGTAAACTGCACGCGCCGACAGCGGCGACGGCACTGCCAACGGCCGCGGTAGCGACCCGCCGTCTCTAGGGTCGCCACGGCGGTCCGCCCTGCTTCTGTAAATGCTCCTGCGTACCGTCTACCAGAGGCTCGCTTTCAGTAGCTGCTGAGGGGCACTTGAGAGCGGTACTGGACTAGGAGGGCACCCTACATTAAGTACTGCGTCTTATGTGTAAAACTGCAGTATATATATATATATATATATATATATATATATATATATATATATATATATATATATATACAGGGTTATTACAAATGATTGAAGCGATTTCACAGCTCTACAATAACTTTATTATTAGAGATATTTTCACAATGCTTTGCACACACATACAAAAACTCAAAAAGTTTTTTTAGGCATTCACAAATGTTCGATATGTGCCCCTTTAGTGATTCGGCAGACATCAAGCCGATAATGAAGTTCCTCCCACACTCGGCGCAGCATGTCCCCATCAATGAGTTCGAAAGCATCGTTGATGCGAGCTCGCAGTTCTGGCACGTTTCTTGGTAGAGGAGGTTTAAACACTGAATCTTCCACATAACCCCACAGAAAGAAATCGCATGGGGTTAAGTCGGGAGAGCGTGGAGGCCATGACATGAATTGCTGATCATGATCTCCACCACGACCGATCCATCGGTTTTCCAATCTCCTGTTTAAGAAATGTCGAACATCATGATGGAACTGCGGTGGAGCACCATCCTGTTGAAAGATGAAGTCGGCGCTGTCGGTCTCCAGTTGTGGCATGAGCCAATTTTCCAGCATGTCCAGATACACGTGTCCTGTAACGTTTTTTTCGCAGAAGAAAAAGGGGCCGTAAACTTTAAACCGTGAGGTTGCACAAAACGGGTTAACTTTTGGTGAATTGCGAATTTGCTGCACGATTGCGTGAGGATTCTCTACCGCCCAGATTCGCACATTGTGTCTGTTCACTTCACCATTAAGAAAAAATTTTGATTCATCACTGAAAACAAGTTTCGCACTGAACACATCCTCTTCCATGAGCTGTTGCAACCGCGCCGAAAATTCAAAGCGTTTGACTTTGTCATCGGGTGTCAGGGCTTGTAGCAATTGTAAACGGTAAGACTTCTGCTTTAGCCTCTTCCGTAAGATTTTCCAAACCGTCGGCTGTGGTATGTTTAGCTCCCTTCTTGCTTTATTCGTCGACTTCCGCGGGCTACGCGTGAAACTTGCCCGCACGCGTTCAACCGTTTCTTCGCTCATTGCAGGCCGACCCGTTGATTTCCCCTTACAGAGACATCCAGAAGCTTTAAACTGCGCATACCATCGCCGAATGGAGTTAGCAGTTGGTGGATCTTTGTTGAACTTCGTCCTAAAGTGTCGTTGCACTGTTATGACTGACTGATTTGAGTGCATTTCAAGCACGACATACGCTTTCTCGGCTCTTGTCGCCATTTTGTATCACTGCGCTCTCGAGCGCTCTGGCGGTAGAAACCTGAAATGCGGCTTCAGCCGAACAAAACTTTGAGTTTTTCTACGTATCTGTATTGTGTCGTGACCATATGTCAATGAATGGCGCTACAGTGAATTTATGAAATCGCTTCAATCATTTGTAATAGCCCTGTATATATATATATATAGGGTGATCCATTGATAATGACCGGGCCAAATATCTCACGAAATAAGCATTAAACGAAAAAACTACAAAGAACGAAACTCGTCTAGCTTGAAGGGGGAAACCAGATGGTGCTATGGTTGGCCCGCTAGATGGTGCTGCCATAGGTCAAACGGATATCAACTACGTTTTTTTAAATAGGAACCCCCATTTTTTATTAGATATTCGTGTAGCACGTAAAGAGAAATGAATGTTTTAGTTGGGCCCCTTTTTTCGCTTTGGAATAGATGGGGCTGTAATAGTCACAAACGTATAAGTAGGTGGTATCACGTAACATTCCGCCAGTGCGGACGGTATTTGCTTCGTGATATAATACCCTTGTTAAAATGGACCGTTTACCAATTGCGGAAAAGGTCGATATCGCGTTGATGTATGGTTATTGTGATCAAAATGCCCAGCGGGCGTGTGCTATGTATGCTGCTCCGTATCCTGGATGACATCATCCAAGTGTCTGGAACGTTCGCCGGAGAGTTACGTTATTTAAGGAAACAGGAAGTGTTAAGCCACATGCGAAACGTCAACCACGACCTGCAACAAATGATGATGCCCAAGTATGTGTTTCAGCTGCTGTCGCGGGTAATCCGCACATCAGTAGCAGAGAAAATGCGAGAGAATCGGGAATATCCAAAACGTCGGTGTTGAAAATGCTACATCAACATCGATTGCACCCGTACCATATTTATATGCACCAGGAATTGCATGGCGACGACTTGGACGTCGTGTACTGTTCTGCCACTGGCTACAAGAGAAATTACGGGACGATGACAGATTTTTTGCACGCGTTCTGTTTAGCGACGAAGCATCATTCACCAACAGCGGTATCGTAAACCGGCGTAATATGCACTATTCGGCAACGGAAAATCCACGATGGCTGCAACAAGTTGAACATCAGCGACCTTGGCGGGTTAATGTATGGTGCGGCATTCTGGGAGGAAGAATAATTGGCCGCCATTTTATCGAGGGCAGTTTAAATGGTGCAATGTTTGCTGATTTCCTACGTAATGTTCTACCGATGTTACTACAAGATGTTTCACTGCATGAAAGAATGGCGATGTACTTCCAACATGATGGATGTCCGGCACATAGCTCGCGTGCAGTTGAAGCGGTATTGAATAGCATATTTCATTACAGGTGGATTGGTCGTCAAAGCACCCCGCACGTTCACCGGATCTGACGTCCACGGATTTCTTTCTGTGGGGAAAGTTGAAGGATATTTGCTATCGTGATCTTTGACAATGCCCGACAACGTGCGTCAGCGCATTGTCAATGGAAGTGCAAACATTACCGAAGGCGAACTACTCGCTGTTGAGAGGAATGTCGTTACACGTATTGCCAAATGCAATGAGGTTGACGGACATAATTTTGAGCATTTATTGTATTAATGTGGTTGTTGTTGTTGTGGTCTTCAGTCCTGAGACTGGTTTGATGCAGCTCTCCATGCTACTCTATCCTGTGCAAGCTTCTTCATCTCCTCGTACCTATTGCAACCTACATCCTTCTGAATCTGCTTAGTCTATTCATCTCTTGGTCTCCCTCTATGATTTTTACCCTCCACGCTGCCCTCCAATACTAAATTGGTGACCCCTTGATGCCTCAGAACATGTCCTACTAACCGATCCCTTCTTCTGGTCAAGTTGTGCCACAAACTTCTCTTCTCCCCAATCCTATTCAATACTTCCTCATTAGTTATGTGATCTACCCATCTAATATTCAGCATTCTTCGGTAACACCACATTTCGAAAGCTTCTATTCTCTTCTTGTGCAAACTATTTATCGTCCATGTTTCACTTCCATTCATGGCTACACTCCATACAAATACTTTCAGAAATGAGTTCCTGACATTTAAATCTATACTCGATGTTAACAAATTTCTCTTCTTCAGAAACGCTTTCCTTGCTATTGCCAGTCTACATTTTATATCCTCTCTACTTCGACCATCATCAGTTATTTTGCTCCACAAATAGCAAAAGTCCTTTACTACTTTAAGTGTCTAATTTCCAAATCTAATTCCCTCAGCATCACTCGACTTAATTCGACTACTTTCCATTATCCTCGTTTTGCTTTTGTTGATGTTCATCTTATATCCTCCTTTCAAGACACTATCCATTCCGTTAAACTGCTCTTCCAAGTCCTTTGCTGTCTCTGGCAGAATTACAATGTCATCGGCGAACCTCAAAGTTTTTACTTCTTCCCCATGGATTTTAATACCTACTCCGAATTTTTCTTTTGTTTCCTTTAGTGCTTGCTCAATATATAGATTGAATAACATTGGGGAGAGGCTACAACCCTGTCTGACTCCCTTCCCAACCACTGCTTCCCTTTCATGTCCCTCGACTCTTATAACTGCCATCTGGTTTCTGTACAAATTGTAAATAGCCTTTCGCTCCCTGTATTTTACCCCTGCCACCTTCAGAATTTGAAAGAGAGTATTCCAGTTAACATTGTCAAAAGCTTTATCTAAGTCTACAAATGCTAGAAACGTAAGTTTGCCCTTCCTTAATCTAGCTTCTAAGATAAGACGTAGGGTCAGTATTGCCTCACGTGTTCCAACATTTCTACGGAATCCAAACTGATCTTCCCCGAGGTCGGCTTCTACTAGTTTTTCCATTCGTCTGTAAAGAATTCGCGTTAATATTTTGCAGCTGTGACTTATTAAATTGATAGTTCGGTAATTTTCACATCTGCCAACACCTGCTTTCTTTGGGATTGGAATTATTGTATTCTTCTTGAAGTCTGAGGGTATTTCGCCTGTTTCATACATCTTGCTCACCAGATGGTAGAGTTTTGTCAGGACTGGCTCTCCCAAGGCCGTCAGTAGTTCCAATGGAATGTTGTCTGCTCCGGGGACCTTGTTTCGACTCAGGTCTTTCAGTGCTCTGTCAAACTCTTCACGCAGTATCGTATCTCCCATTTCATCTTCATCTATATCCTCTTCCATTTCCATAATATTGTCCTCAAGTACATCGCAATTGTATAGACCCTCTATATACTCCTTCCACCTTTCTGCTTTCCCTTCTTTGCTTAGAACTGGGTTGCCATCTGAGCTCTTGATGTTCATACAAGTGGTTCTCTTATCTTCAAAGGCCTCTTTAATTTTCCTGTAGGCAGTATCTATCTTACACCTAGTGAGATAAGCCTCTACATCCTTACATTTGTCCTCTAGCCATCCCTGCTTAGCCATTTTGCACTGCTTGTTGGTCTCATTTTTGAGACGTTTGTATTCCTTTTTGCCTGCATCATTTACTGCAATTTTATATTTTCTCCTTTCATCAATTAAATTCAATATTTCTTCTGTTACCCAAGGATTTCTACTAGCCCTCGTCTTTTTACCTACTTGATCGTCTGCTGCCTTCACTACTTCATCCCTCAAAGCTACCCATTTTACTTCTACTGTATTTCTTTCCCACATTCCTGTCAATTGTTCCCTTATGCTCTCCCTGAAACTCTGTACAACCCCTGGTTCTTTCAGTTTATCTAGGTTCCATCTCCTTAAATTCCCACATTTTTGCAGTTTCTTCAGTTTTAATTTACAGGTCATAAGCAATAGATTGTGGTCAGAGTCCACATCTGCCCCTGGAAATCTCTTACAACTTAAAACCTGGTTTCTAAATCTCTGTCTTACCATTATATAATCTATCTGAAACCTGTTAGTACCTCCAGGCTTCTTCCATGTATACAGCCTTCTTTTATGATTCTTGAACCAAGAGTTAGCTATGATTAAGTTGTGCTCTGTGCAAAATTCTTCAGGGCGGCTTCCTCTTTCATTTCTTAGCCCCAATCCATATTCACCTACTACTTTCCCTTCTCTCCCTTTTCCTACTACCGAATTCCAGTCACCCATGACTATTAAATTTTCGTCACCCTTCACTATCTGAATAATTTCTTTTATTTCGTCATACATTTCTTCAATTTCTTCGTCATCTGCAGAGCTAGTTGGCATATAAACTTGTACTACCGTAGTAGGTGTGGGCTTCGTATCTATCTTGGCCACAATAATGCGTTCACTATGCTGTTTGTAGTAGCTTACCCGCATTCCTATTTTCCTATTCATTATTAAACCTACTCCTGCATTACCCCTATTTGATTTTGTGTTTATAACCCTGTAGTCACCTGACCAGAAGTCTTGTTCGTCCTGCCACCGAACTTCACTAATCCCCACTATATCTAACTTTAACCTATCCATTTCCCTTTTTAAATTTTCTAACCTACCTGCCCAATTCAGGGATCTGATATTCCACGCTCCGATCCGTAGAACGCCAGTTTTCTTTCTCCTTATAACGACATCCTCTTGAGTAGTCCCCGCCCGGAGATCCGAATGGGGGACTATTTTACCTCTGGAATATTTTACCCAAGAGGACGCCATCATCATTTAATCATACAGTAAAGCTTAGTGTGGTATTTACAGGTAATCACGCTGTAACAGCATGCTTTCTCAGAAATGATAAGTTCACAAAGATACATGTACCACATTGGTACAACCGAAATAAAATGTTCAAACGTACCTGCGTCCTGTATTTTAATTTAAAAAACCTACCTGTTACTAACTGTTCATCTAAAATTGTGAGCCATATGTTTGTGACTATTACAGCGCCATCTATCACAAAGCGAAAATAGTCGTCCAACTAAAATATTCATACTTCTTTACATACTACATGAATATGCAATAAAAAATGGGGGTTCCTATTTTTAAAAAAACGAAGTTGATATCCGTATATATATATATATATATATATATATATATATATATATATATATATATATATATATATATATATTGTGAGTTTTTAAGCTAATGCGAGTACGTCTGTTTGTGTGGCCATTTTCCTCAGAAAGTAAATAAATATTTGATCCAAAAATTCAAACATCTTTTTCTTCGTGCATGGTGTTATTTATTTGTATTCTCATCATGGGTTACAGGACGCACTTGCACTGCATTTACGAAAAATTGGCACATATTCGTGTTGAGATCTTTCGATTTTCTTGTCTTCATTCTTCATTTTTAGTTAACTAAATGATGTGCTGTGAAACTCCTAGAAAATTAAAACTGTATGCCGGACCGAGCCTCGAGCCTGGTACCTTTGTCCCGTCACCGACAAGTGTTCTGTCGACTGCGTTACCCAAGCACGACTCAGGTCCCGTCCTCACAACTTTATTTCTAACTTCACAAAAGTTCTCTGCGAAATTTACAGGACTAGCGCTTCTGGAGGAAAGGTTATTGCGGAGATATGGCTTAGCCACGGCCTGGGGCATGTTTCTACCACGAAATTTTCACTCTGCGGCGGAGAGTACGCTGATAAGAAATTTCCTGGCAGATTAAAACTGCGTGCCGGACCGATAGTCGAACTCAGGACCATTGTCTTTCGCGAGCTGGTGCTCCACTGTTTGTAGGAGAACTTCTGTGAAGTTTGGAAGGTAGGAGATGAGGTTCCGGCGGAAGAGAAACTGAGGAGTGGTGGTACGTCAGCTCAGTCTAGCGAGCACTTGCCCGTGACAGGCAAAGACCCCGAGATCCAGTCTCGGTCCGGCACACAGTTTTAACCTGCCAGAAGTTTTACATAACCGCACACTTTGCTGCAAAGTTAAAATCTCAATTTCATTCCACTTCACCTACTCATCTGGCAAGAATTTCAGATTTATATTACAAGATCGAAGTCAATTTTCGTCATAACCCTTGTTTCACAAGAGAACCAAATCCTCTATGGAATATGTACCAATTTCTTTTAAGTATAAAGGAATTGCTCTTTCTAACAAAGACCAAATGAGATGAAACACAGATTTTGGCAATACAGACGAGTGACTAAAAGCATCCACTGAAGCTGCCGTTAATATCAAATGTGAAACGTGTCTACAACTTAAGTAAATAACATAAGCAACAATAATACGTGTTTGAATTTATGAATCGAATATTTTTAGGGTAAACGACAGCTCTTTCTGTGAGACAGGAGGACTGTTTCTCATACACCAATACTACAGTTTTAAATGATGCTGCACCAATGTAATCGGTGTATTTTTGTAACTTCTCATTTCTTGTCCACCCATGCGTGTTAGCCGTGTTTTGCTTTGTAGTCGCCTCGGTCAGCTTTCGCTTGGAGGGGAAAAGGGGTTTTTGTTCGGCTGAAGATGCCGTACCGGACTTCCGCTAATCCTGCTAAACGGCGGTGGTCGGGAAAGACTGGCTTCGTCTCGCGGCCGAGTAGTTCCCGTGACGGCCTGTGTTTGCCAACACTCGCCGGGAAAGTTCTAGAAGTCATCGCAGGAAGCACAGCACTTTACAGAAGCGCCATTAGCGCGAACGGTGATTGGAAGGGTGAGGGAGGGAGAGTGGCCAATGGAATTGTCTGTATATGGCCACTGAATTTGATTGGCTGGCAGGCTCGCATGCTGCGTACTTTCGTCGAGCGATTTCGGAGCTGTGGGTACAGAGTGGTCGATCGTCACCTTACGTGGTGTTGACGTGACAAGCCGTGGGCCTCTGGGATGCAGTTTCTGTTTTAACGAAGGTGACGTTTCGGAGATCTGGAGTGAGCGAGATTTCTCTTCTGTTACGGAAAGCACACAAAGCATTCAAAAGTGCGTCCCCCTTTCGGGTGTGTCAAATTCTGCTTCGGCACTTTTTTTTTTTTTCTCAGAGAGTCGTGAATGAGCTGATGGGAATTCTGTTCGGTACTGAGAGGCCTCAGAGCTGAGCGTGGAGCCATTAGCTAGCTGGAGGTGTTGGTCAATCAGCGGCGCACTTGGCCACGGTTAACCCGTGCCAATAAATCTAATGCCTTCCTTTGCTAAATTGAGAGTGATGCTTTTAGTGTGATTCCTTAGCTAATGACTATGAACTGTGTAGCTGTTTTGCAGTCGTGGTTATCGACAGGAGTTGTTAGTAGCCTGTTGCAGTTGGTGCATAGAACTGCTATCGGTTTCACCAAATGCAACATGGTCGCGTATACAAACAGTGATCCAATACTGCAAATGTTTTTTATTTCAGTCTTTGATCACAATATGAATTCTTTAGATGATGACCGGTTTCAGTCCGTAAAGACCTTCCTCAGACCTTTTTTACACCACGTCCTAAAGTGATAAGGCCATAATGGCATCGTCAGAATATATAAATATAGTCAGCATAGCATCGTCATATAGATCTAAAATAAGGTGTAGAATAGGCCGCATCGTCCGCACAGTTACTACAACTGAGTAGCCAGTTGCAATAATGACTGTGCGGATGATGCGGCCTATTCTACACCTTATTTTAGATCTATATGACGATGCTATGCTGACTATATTTATATATTCTGATGATGCCATTATGGCCTTATCACTGTAGGACATGGTGTAAAAAAGACCTGAGGATGGTCTTTACTGACTGAAACCGGTCATCGTCTAAATAATTCATATTGTGATCAAAGACTGAAATAAAAAAACATTTGACTGCTGTCGGTGACATATTCCAGGCCAGTGGTCGGACCTCGGAATTTTTCCTGAAAGTAATCAGATAGCTACATAGATTTTAACTACTGGTTCTAATCCTGTCTCCCTGCTTAAAGCGAGGCTGTAGGGGTATATGGGTATCTGTGTGTCGGTATATGAAAGAGGCAAGACGTGAGTTCTGTGTTTCTCTTACTGTGTGTTGAGGAGGTGACACTAAAGTGTAGTTTCGAGATAAACAAGGCAAACTTGCAGTTTTCGAAAAAAAGGAAAAAAGAAAAAGTAGAATGAACGACAAAATCGCTAAACTTATGAAAATTTTATCGTTTTTGAGGGTTAAACGTCAAAAGTATGAAAAATATTATGTTTAAATATGAAATTGTACCCTTTCTGTAATAGCTGAAAAGTGAAAAAAATTACTGAAAAAGTAGATTTGACTGAAAACTGTGGAAATCCTGTCATAAGAAAGGGGAGTCTGTAAGAGGGGATGGTTTTTGAACCACAGCTACTGCAGTGCCACTCAGACGTGCAGAGCTTGGGGTGGGGTAAAACCTGATGAACAGTTGTCCATAGCGGCGGCTGTAGCGTCATGTACCAAGTAAACGTAGCCCTAGTGGCTTATTTTCCCCTATTTTAACTTCAAGTATTTTCAGCTCTCCAATAACAGAGCAAGTGACCTAGTTCCAGCATCACGGATTTTTACATTGCATGAGTAAGCCATTTCAAACATCTCGGATTATTCGCGCCTTTTCAACTTGCGATCTTAGGCCTATTCCTCCATCTTAAATGATTACATTCCACTACTGAGCTATTTCTGCCATATTGATTTATTGTTGCTGCCAGTTTTACCAGCAAAAGATGAACGCGAAGAGGGAAGGTGACTGCAGCCCCCCTGAAAGTGACGCCCTCAGAGACAGAGAGTGGAACTATGATCCAGAAACAGCAGTGGCCGCTCATGGAAAATTTTACGAATGTGCTACATGTGTTAGATTGAAGCCATTTCACATACAAGGGTAGTAATCGTAATTAAATTTTATATATTTCTTATACAAATATGAAATGAATTATTGAAATATATTTAAATTTTACAACTAATCGTTCCGATTTGTGAGGGAAAAAAGAAAGAAAAGTGGATAGTGCTGCGAATTGAACTGGAGTCAACAAGTTGACAGTCCGCCTGCTGACCACTGCGCTATGTGATTCATACATGAACTGCTGCTCTAAAATCCCTCTTTGTCTTCGCGTAAATATGTAAAGAACTCAAGTGCTTTTGAGATGTTTATGGGTTCTATCCCGCTGACCCTCTCACTGCTACGGAAGAGTTACTTCCATACCTCAGCAAGTAAAAAAGTTCCAAGTATCTATCACTTAAAACACATGCCTCTTTGTGTGCTATCATTTGCAAACAATCTGTTTTCGCTGCCTTGACTGGTTAATGAAATACGCCAGTTGTTATGTCCACATGATCCCCGATATGCGCGACCGCCCATCAGTTATGAAAACCAGTGATTTGAGAACGCAATAAGATATTGTTTTGCTCTCCATTTTAAATAAAATTTCGATATTTTATCTACATTTCATATACAGCAATATATGAGCTACGATCAACCATACACAAAGTTCACGCAGTGCATTTTTCACATCTGCAAGCTCCATAAAATTGTTCAGACAATATGAAATTCAGCCTTCAGTTGCAAGGCAAATTTTTTTTTAGTTTACCTAGGTTTCGATGCCAATAATGGTATCTCCTTCAGAACAAAAATTAAATTATTTTGAAGGAAAAAAGTTGGCCATGTCACAGAATAAAACTAATACAGAATAAAGACACTTATCCATAAGATAATGCTGTCAATAGTAAAAACAATAAGAAAAACGTAGACGGAGCTACGCCGGCCAGGAATAAGGGTTACACGTAAGCTTACCTGTGGCCCTTATTCCTGGCCCGGCGCAACTCCGTCTACGTTTTTCTTATTGTTTTAGTATTTGCAGACATAATCTTATGAATATGCGTCTGTATTTTGTATTAGTTTTATTCTGTGACATGGCCAACGTTTTGCCGTAAAATAATTTAATTTTTGTTCTGAATAAGATAGCATTATTGGCATCGAAACCTAGGTAAACTAAAAAAGGCTGAATTTCTTATTGCCTGAACAATTCACGATTCATGAAGCGCTACATTATGTTAAAGATTTGTCCATAAAATTTCGTGCAATACTTTACTTAATTTTATGCAGCACAGTAACTATGACGAATAACGAAAAAAAGTTCAGTCCTTTATTAAGCGAAGATATCAGACTGTAAGATGTGCAAAAATCAAAGTTTTTCACCTAATAGTTTTGTTAAAATCGGATGATTAGCATTTAATAGTTGCCAGAACGCCATCTTCCAGCACAGCTAGCAGTATTAGGCGACCAATACAGCAACAACGAAGATGTTCTCAGCATGGAACTAGAGAGCATCCCTGTAGCAGTGAAAGAGTTCAGTTTTATAGTTAATAATTTAACATTGCGAAAACTAACGTAAAATGGAAAAAGATGATAGTAGCAGCGGGAACTGAACCTGGCCCGATAAACTACCAGTCATCGCACTTGAGCAGTCGGCTATGGCGCTGATACGTCGGATGCTCCTCTAAAATCCCTCATACACTCTGGTTGCACAATGCTTTGCACGCAGTCCTCAAAGAAAAGTACTGACACGGTGGTGTGAGGAAAGTAGCATCCTCAGTCCTGACAGGGACGACGTCACGTCATAGCATGTGCAGTCCTAAACAGACAGCTCCTAGAGTTGATCGCAATGTGGCGACCAGTCGTTTCAACACTTGCCACCGGTTTCTAGTTATCACAGAGGTTTCTAGTCATCACGAAGAGAGCACTACAAAACATGTTTTCATCCATTTTATTTACTCGCTGGCACGCATTCTCATAGAACTGGCGTAATTTTAGTGTGATTTCCGGCTTGTATTAGAAGTGAAATGGTATAATTCCAGAGCAATATTTACAACGCTCTTTAGCACATTAGCACATGATCACTGGCAACCAGCGCAGAAACCTCAGTACTCTCCTATTAAAGCTAAACATCATGGAAGCTGATGGCACAGAGTTCTTAGAAACGTGCCCAATCATTAAGATAAGAAATTCTGCATCATAGATTTTTCTTAAGCATGATGGATGCCCTTGTAAATGCTTTTGCAGAAGGAACCAGTGAGAGGATTTGTTAGATGTGAGACACATAAAAATAAAAAAATTGTGAATTATATACGAACTCTTACTGTATTCTGTGTCAGTTTACAAACGGCACTGCGCTTTCTAATTCCGATAGCATGATTGATATCGGGTAGTGCAAAATATTTCTGTCCTTTAATCTGAGAGTCAAGAGAGGGGTCAGGCTAAAAAAATTTATCGTTGACAGGCTGGACTATCTTTCTGATGGGCAGAATAAAATATTGCTGTCAACCTCACTTATTTTATTCCTTCTACGAATGGTGACTAAATGCCGGCACTACATTTTCAGTACTTAAAAGTTAATTATAATTTATAATTCCAAGTACGCTGCTAAGTTTGATTGCTTTTACTCTACAATAGTCCTATTTCGGCTGAATTGCCATCATCAGGTTATCTGTAAGTAAATGGTACATAATTTTGGCACATTATTTCGCATTTTAAAGATATAAGTAAATGAATTTAATTATTACACATTTTTACATAGGTCTGATGATTTTAACAAACAGCTTGGTAATTATTGTTAGTTACATTCTGTTGGTGTTGCTTTAGTAATAACGATTGGTACCGCTTTACCTGATTTATTGCTTTATATAGTTGTAATATTATTTATATTGGTGTTTTCGTAACAGATTGTTTGACGGATAATTTAGCGATATTGTGTGGTTACAGGCAATACATACAATGACAGAACCGCCTATATCGCATGGATGTCAAAACCATCTAACGTATGTTGAAATGTATAATAACGAATTCCATTCGATAATTACCTTTAGTATAGGAAATAATGTACCAAATTTATGTAGCACTTACAGACAGATAACCTACTGATGGAAATACAGCCGAAACAGGTCAAATGTAAAATAAAAGTAATCAAACCTAGCAGCGTACCTGGAATTATAATTATATAGTATTGAAAGGCATCTACTATGTAATGCACCTAGAAGAATATAATTTATAAAAACTGGAAACATAGTGCTGGAATTTTTGCTTCAGGTACTGTCTGTTTCTAAAGATATTAGCAAACCATAATACATTATCCTATTTTCGTAACATATAATGTGGAGATGAGATATGTAGCACTATTGTAATTGCAAATGACAATGTATGCTAATCACATACAACATTAGCTGGACTTACCTAAATTACAAAAGAAAAGAGAGCCCAGTCTCATGCAAACCGACGTAGTTCCTGAAACGAAGCTACAGAAGATTTCCATTGCCATCGTTCTAATAATGAAGCTTGTTCTACTTCTCTAATGACCGCGATGAACCATAGTCTTCCGATTTCTTTCTCTCTGTGATTGCTATAACGACGTTGAGAGTATGTCATTGTCACGTACATATTTCTCTAAATCTAATACTTCTTTTACACAAACGACTGTGTCATACCATTAACTCTGTAGGTCACCTCTTTATAAGCGGTAATATATATGAGAGATACTTTTTCTTTTTGAATCTCCGATCTGTCACAAATTGGAAACCACAGCGAAAATCAAAAAATGTTTCATTTGCATCATTTAGCTGCGACTTGTAGCTACTCTGTACATAGCGGCCGTTCCAATTTAGACATTTGTCGCCGCGTGGTGCCAACTCTTCAATACCCTCATCATGGAAGGCAACCGCCTGTGTTTTCCGCCAATTCTCTACGCTGATTTGCAGCTCGTTGTCTGTGCCCAAATGCTGTCGTCATAGCCAACGGGTCACTGAACGAAGGAATGAAAATCAGAGGGCTGTATGGTGGGTGGACAAACACTTCCCACCGTAAACGTTGCAGGAGCATCTTCGTTGCGCTTGCAATATGTAGCTAAGAATTATCATGAAGAAGGAAACGCATGACAGTTACGTTATGTGGGTCGCATGAAATCGGACAAAACCCTGGATCAGGAACGTCGCACTCCGTGGAAGACATTACTGTTCTAGTCATCTTTACGTTCTCACTGTACGCTCAGAACTGAAAAGTCCGACGTGACGCGATAGTTAGGCGTAATAGAAACATTGCGCAACTCATCTGCGCAAAAAGTTCACCGAATTTTCACTGTGATTTTATTTTCGCGACCGATCGGGGGTTGAATAAAAAAAATAATAAAAAATAAAAAAAGCAGCCGTACATTACTTCAGTGACAGTGTAACGTCTGGCGTATGCAAACATATACTAACACTGCCGAGGAAGAAATTGCAGGAATATGATTCATCGTTGTCCTTTCCATCAAACTGTTTTTCACCTGACGTAATGTAAATATGACCTGCTATTTGAAATTAGTCCATGACAGTTCCCATCGTGGCTGTTTCATATGTCTTGTACTTTATACAGTGACATGGAACAAAAGTTGCAGTAGGCTGTCTCTACTAAAGGTTTATACGATTTTGAGGAACTGGTTCAAATGGCTCTGAGCACTATGCGACTTAACTTCTGAGGTCATCAGTCGCCTAGAACTTAGAACTACTTAAACCTAAATAACCTAAGGACATCACAAACATCCATGCCCGAGGCAGGATTCGAACCTGCAACCGTAGCGGTCGCTCGGCTCCAGACTGTAGCGCCTAGAACTGCACGGCCACTCCGGCCGGCCTTGAGGAACTAACATCAACTTTAATTTCCTTTACTTTGGTAGAACTGAAATGAGAAAACTCAAAACGTTTTGACATTGTTTGAGGTGGAAATAAAGCTAAATCAGTAGTACGAAACTTCGTTTCCTAAAGTTATCCCCTGGTACTCTCTTTGCCAATCGGTAGTAGAGTGAATTATGTTTTGTAACCTCCCCACAAGAAAATTTGGTAGTCAATGACAATGAAAATGTGCCAAGCGTAACCTCCTTGCAAAAGTAAAGAATAATAATTGCCCAAATGTAAACTCCCCACAAAATTAACGTTAAGATGATTGCTCATTAAACCCACAATAATATTAATTAAATAATGAAGCATGAACTGAATATAACATCTCAACAGAAATAATTAAACCTGATAAATTTTATAAGGGCAACAACGCTGACCTTCGGCCCTGTGAAATAATTAAACCTGATAAATTCTTACCTCAGTAAAACTGCATCTATATCTGCTCTTATTTTTCGGCACAGCTCCGTGCAATGCTGGCCCATATTTAATTCTGATTCTTGGAGGAAATGCATAGGAAAATATTCTTTAAATTGTAATGAATGCTTTTTCTTCAAAAGAGTGGAAAAATTCTTTAAATTGAAATGATTACTTTTCTTTAAAAGATTTACTTTATAAAAAAATTATTATTGGGGCATTTTTTTGAACAAATTAATTACAGTTAACATACATTATTGGCTGAGCGCAATGCTGCTTCATTACCTTCTACAATAATATACATCGTCCACCACAATCCCGACCAGATTTTGAAGAACAGAACGCCGTCGACGCATGGCGACACCCGTTCAGTACAACCGTCCACTCGCTACACACAACTGTATCCGACTTCTACTACAGACAGAGTGCAACTCGCAACTGTTCCTGCCGACCCGCTACACAGAACTGTATCCGACTGCTACTACTCTCCAACTGACTACTCTCTCTGCCCACTCGCCACACACTACTGAACTCTCGCGCGGTCAAGCGCAGACTAGCCACGATAAATAACTCTCTGGTCAGAGATTCTGTCATGCCTCGCGATCGCTGGCAATGAATACATACGTGTTTCAGTTTGAAGTCTCACTCCAAGATGTTTACCAGAAATTGTGTTTTTATAGTGTTACAGTTCCGGTATATACATGAACAAATCCACAGGGACACTGGTGACGTGTTCGTACATTTTTATGAGACATTTTAACACTACGCAAGAGCCACTCTCAGGATTTAGATCACATTTTATCCATTTTCGTTTATTATTTATTATTCATTTTATTATCCATTATCTCTCATGAACTCTTCTAAGGCGTATTTACAACTCTTACTAGCATTTCTTACAGAAAAGTTCCTAACATTTAGGTCATAGTTTCACTACGGTGCTATTCTACTGGGCAACAAACACGTGTAAACGATGTATGCAGTGTTAATGCCTGAGTGCTCAGTGTTGGCTGATGGACTATATGTGCAGTAATGTACGTAACGAAGGAAGAGGGATGGTGATTCACAGTCTGGTGGTGGGAAAGAGTGTGGTAGGAGAGTGGGGAGGGGGGGGGGTGGAGGGAGGTAATAGGGTGCCATCAGCTTGTCAATACTGTTTCCATCTTACACCTACGCATCTGCTCTTCAGCACACGAGCAACACTTCGCCAGGAAAACGAATGCAATCTGTATGAGTCACTTCTCAGTGATAAAATCACTTCGGAACCATTTTTAAAATTTCCTCACTTTGGATAAGATTGTAATAATCAATTTCCATAGGTTATCTTCGATAACATGTACACAAACATTTAGTTTGTTACAAAATGCTATTCACTTTTGTATAGTTTCATGGCTTTATTAGAGAAGCTACTTTCAAAGGAGAATAGAAATAATAATTTTGAAACAGAATTTAGTTTTCGTCTCTGATGCTTTGGTTATTCTGGGCCTCTGATAACTAAACGGAAAAAATCTTCTTCGTAGATGTCAGAATCAACAGCACAAAGTAAGTCACATATGTCACCACATGTTTACATCACTGCGTAACAAGAAAGCCACATTGTGAGAAGAGAGTACATGTCCCTGGTTTACTGCAGACACAGCTCTGCTGCGCTACTGATAACAGGTGCATCAGAGTGTGGGAATGAAATTGTGCGGCAACTGGAAATGTACTCCAAAGTTGAACTACATGATACAGTACGATTCTTGTTAGCAAAACGTCTGAACTGCAAACAGATTGGCATTGCAAATCGGGGGGCAGCTGCACCAAATGCAATGTCACGTCTAGCCGTAGTGAAATGGCGCCAACAATTAGCCTAAAGCCGCATAGACGTAGGTGATGCCGATCGCCTAGTCGAGATCTTGCATGACGCAATTTCCTTCTTTTTCACAAGGTGAGAGAACGTTTGGGGGGGAAAGAGACTATCCTACGATGAAAACGATCACGCAGTGATTCTCAAAAATGGTTCACATGGCCCTGAGCACTATGGGATTTAACATCTGAGGTCATCAGTCCCCTACAACTTAGAACTACTTAAACCTAACTAACCTAAGTACATCACACACATCCATGCCCGAGGCAGGATTCGAAACTGCAATCGTAGTAGTCGCGCGGTTCCGAACTGAGGCGCCTAGAACCGCATGACCACTGCGGCCGACGCAGCCATTCTTGACTGGCTCTATGGCTAAGTAGCGGATTTACAGCGTCGAAGAATTGAACGATTGGTTAAATGTACTGACCATTGTGACTCTGTTGATAAACTGTCAGCATCTATATGTGCTGTACAACTGATACGTGTTACTAAGAGCTTCAATCAAAGCTAGGACATACTTCACTCAGAGACCATTATTTGGTTTTTGTGTGCGTGTAATGCAATCGATATGTGGGCGAATACATTGATCTGAAAAAACAAGTCTCTGTTGAAGTATTATATCTAAGCGAAGATCTTTGTACATGCACTTGTTGTACAGTACATGCAAGATGCTGGCGATTCCTCGTGACAGTCGGTAAATTTTACTGTAACCGGAATTATTGGCTTATGGTAAACACACATTCGATTTATTGCAGCTAACATGATAGTATGTACATGAATACTAATTTATTTTAACAATTAGTGGTTTAGATATTTAGCAACACTGTACAAAATTTAATCGCTGGTGCGCTATTGACATATATGTAAATATACGTAAGATGTAAGGCTAGGAGCAAACTAGGTGGTTTGAGGGTGGGGAGTGTGAGGTAACGAGCGAGTTGTGGCGCCCTGGAAATATTCTAAGTTCGGAGTTGGCGTGGCCGCGCGGGTGCCTCTCAGCAGACCGCGTCCCGGCAGCAGCCATGTGGTGCCGAACGTTAGATGAGCATGAGGGGTAGCGCCAGCACGTGGTCCAGCCGCGTGGCTGGGAATGCCATGGTGACGCTGTGTGGACGAAGGAGACACGCCGAGAAGGCCAAAGATGGCGGACTTTATGAAACCTTAAATGGCAGACATTTCAAAGTTCGTATAGAAAGTGGTAGTAGCATAGTACCATCATACAGCGAGACCTTCATAGGTGGTGATCCAGATTGCTGTACACACCGGTACCTCTAATACCCAGTAACACGTCCTCGTGCATTGATGCATTCCTGTATTCGTCGTGGCATACTATCCACAAGTTCGTCAACGCATTGTTGGTCCAGATTGTCCCGCTCCTCAACGACGATTCGCCGTAGATCTCCCAGTTTTCCTGAAGGAAGTCATTCACAAGATGTGCACGATTGGGGCGCGAATTGTCGTCCGTGAAGACGAATGTCTCGCTAGTATATGCAGATATGGTTGCACTATCGGTCAGAGCATGGCATTCATGTATCGTACAGTCGTCACGGCGCCTTCCATGACCACCAGCACATGCGTTGGCCCCACAAAATGCCACCCCAAAACAGCAGGGAACCTACACATCGCTGCACTCGCTGGACAGTGTGTCTAAGGCGTTCAGCCCGACAGGGTTGCGTCCAAACAAGTCTCCGACAATTGTCTGGTTGAAGGCACGTGCGACACTCATCGGTGAAGAAAACTTGATGTCAATCCTGAGTGGTCCATTCACCATGTTGTTGGGACTTTCTGTACCGCGCTGCATGGTGTGGTGGTTGCGAAGTTGGACCTCGCCATGGACATTGGGAGTGAAGTTGCGCATCATGCAGCCTATTGCGCACAATTTGAATCGTAACACGACGTCCTGTGGCTGTTTGGAAAGCATTATTCAACACTGTGGCGTTGCTGCCAGGGTTCCTCCGAGACACAATCCGTAGGTAGCGGTCATCCACTGTAGTAGTATAGTAGCCCTTGGGCGGCCTGAGCGAGGCATGTCTCTGTATCTCCTCCGTGTCCGAACAACATCGCTTTCGTTCACTCCGAGACACCTGGACACTTCCCTTGTTGAGAGCCCTTCCTGGCACAAAGTAACAATGCGGACGCGATCGACCCGCGGTATGGACCCTCTTGGCATGGTTGAACTACAGACAACACAAACTGTGTACCTTCTTCCTGGTGGAATGATTGGAACTGATCGGCTGTCGGACTCCCTTCGTCTAACAGGCGCTTCTCATGCATGGTTGTTTACATCTTTGAGTGGTTTTAGTGTCATCCATGAACAGTCAAAGGGACCGTGTCTGTGATACAATATCCATAGTCAACGTCTATCTTCAGGAGTTGTGAGAACCGGGATGATGCAAAACTTTTTTTTATGTTTGTATATGTCTGCTAGCAAGCCTGCAACGCTACTTCCTATTTTAAGTCCATCTTCCTGAACATAAGACTAGTTCTATAGGAAATAGCTGGGTGACAATATGAGTTCCAGAATCTCAATGGGTTCACAGATTTCTGCTCTACTTACTGTAGCACGTTTTGATATTGTAATGAACCAAACGGTACCTACATCTACATCTACATCCATACTCCGCAAGCCACCCAACGGTGTGTGGCGGAGGGCACTTTACGTGCCACTGTCATTACCTCCCTTTCCTGTTCCAGTCGCGTATGGTTCGCGGGAAGAACGACTGTCTGAAAGCCTCCGTGCGCGCTCTAATCTCTCTAATTTTACATTCGTGATCTCCTCGGGAGGTATAAGTAGGGGGAAGCAATATACTCGATACCTCATCCAGAAACGCACCCTCTCGAAACCTGGCGAGCAAGCTACACCGCGATGCAGAGCGCCTCTCTTGCAGAGTCTGCCACTTGAGTTTGCTAAACATCTCCGTAACGCTATCACGGTTACCAAAGAACCCTGTGACGAAACGCGCCGCTCTTCTTTGGATCTTCTCTATCTCCTCCGTCAACCCGATCTGGTACGGATCCCACACTGATGAGCAATACTCAAGTATAGGTCGAACGAGTGTTTTGTAAGCCACCTCCTTTGTTGATGGACTACATTTTCTAAGCACTCTCCCAATGAATCTCAACCTGGCACCTGCCTTGCCAACAATTAATTTTATATGATCATTCCACTTCAAATCGTTCCGCACGCATACTCCCAGATATTTTACAGAAGTAACTGCTACCAGTGTTTGTTCCGCTATCATATAATCATACAATAAAGGATCCTTCTTTCTATGTATTCGCAATACATTACATTTGTCTATGTTAAGGGACAGTTGCCACTACCTGCACCAAGTGCCTATCCGCTGCAGATCTTCCTGCATTTCGCTACAATTTTCTAATGCTGCAACTTCTCTGTATACTACAGCATCATCCGCGAAAAGCCGCATGGAACTTCCGACACTATCTACTAGGTCATATATATATATATATATATATATATATATATATATATATATATATATATATATATATATATATATATATATATATATATATATTACTGCAGCAGCAATCCCATTTTCCCGGTGTTGACTGCTGCCGTCAGCGATCCATCCCGCCACAGTATACCCAGCAGTAGCCAGCCACATTCGCGTTCCAACCTATTTCCACCAGACAATGACCGAATATCCAGACACTGACCTACCTTCTAATTCCACGAGGCAATGACCGAATATTCGGACACTGACCTACATTCTAGAAGCTTCTCTGAGATGGAAGAATGTGGCAGTACTTCTTCTTCTGCATGACCAGCCTCCAGACAGCACTATTTATACCCCCTGGGCCCAGCCATTCACAGATATGTTATGATGCCTACCGCTGCTATAAAGATAACTACATGTTTATGATGCAGCTTCATACCCTGAATCCTCCACTGCTGCCTGTCCAACCAGGCTCCCGAGAGCTCAATTTTCCGCTGCCACCATGGGTCTACTCAGCAGGATCTGGCTACTTTGTGTGATCTGGGACTTGAACATAAGCGGCCTTCCCTCACCCTTTGCCACTGGGTCTGATGCTGCCAGACTCAGCAGTGCTGCCAATAGTACAAGGGATCGTCTCCATGGGTAACACTGCCATATGTCACATCACTGAGGCACTGGGCCACCAAATTAGAGATCTTCACTCGGCTGCCACTGGCTGCCAGCCAGTCAAGTTCTATGACCACCACTGCCCTCTCGGCATTTGATGAAGCAGTATTGCCAATCAAGTAATCTGCTTCCCAGCAGCATGTGTCTATTGCAGGGCTCATCTGCTGCAACCGCTGCACTGATATGGAAACGTACTGGGTCATCTCCAGGCCATGCCTGGGATGAGGGCACACAACTTTAGCTGTTTTAGCTTATTGGAATAGTAAAGAATTGTCATTTACGCCATCTTTTTGGACTACTGTCTCCCTCACAAGCCATACAAACAATGGACCCTTAGGTGGGAGTGCCAGATGCCTCCTGACAAATACAAAGAACGGCTGTTCCAACCTCCTGTAGCACTCATGTACCCTGATCCGTTGCAGTGTGTTGTTTTAATATTATACTGATTGTTCATTTGACAAGTACCTGTACGTTGGTGTAAAAGTTTACTATGACAAGAGATGCAAATTCAGCTGTGGCAGCAATGGGAATGTGGCTTATTTTATTGATGAGTTCATACCTGTTCTTGACAAAGAAATTACTTTTAAATACATATGGATTATGGATTATGTCATTAAACTTCCTAGTGATTTTATAATTTGGATTATTGATGTAATGGGAAAAATGGGACACTTGGATTTTAGGTTGTGATCCTAATTTTGGTGCTGACAGGATCATCATTACACAACACTGCACTATTATAAGAGGATGTTGTAGTTTTTGAATAGCTTATTTATTTTTTATTCGAATCTGACAATACGGCAATATTCTAGTTTTTGATTTATGATTACTGAAGAATTCAAGAGTTTTGTTTAATGTTATTCTTATATGATAACAGTTGCGCTGTCCTTGTCTATTTTAAGAACAAAGGAATTACTGGTTTTACGTTTGTTCTCAATGCCACATAATATGCCATGTTCATTACTGATGTACCACACATTTTGTTCTTGTCTGTATTTTCCACAATAATGTTGTTTATCTTGAGGGCTACAGCATTTTGTTCATTGTGATTTAATTCGTATGTTGTGCATGACATTATATCATTTTTAGATATTTAATAATGTTTATATTTAGCTTGGGGGCAATACTGTGCTTAAGGCCTCTGTTTAACAGTTTTAATTCGTCACTGTTGAAGCATTTCTGTAGTATTTGTCACTTTTTCAGCTGTCATGGACAGAATGAAGTAATTGAGCGTTGTGTGACAGATCTGAGAGAAGACATGCACTATCTGAACAGCACATGCCGGCTGGTGGAGACTGATCGTGACAAGGGTCTATATTTATATTCATAATAAAAAGAAAGTGATCTGTGGTCAGTGGACTTCGGAAGTCTTCTGGTGGCTATTAATTACAAAAATATCGAAATGTGATAATAAGTCACAGACTTCATTTTTCGATACAACTTACCATATAAAAATCAGTCGTGGCGATACATTAAAACCATTTTATCTACATTCTTATCACAGAGGCAGTAGCTAGACACGCTGTGTGGCGCATCTGAAGAAGAGCCTAAGAATAGAGTAAACGAGTATTTCCAAAAAGTGTATGGTTACAGTTTTCTGTATTTATACTCAATACATTGTCACATGTTTCTTAAACATCCGTATTAGATAAATAATGGATAAGTTCAATTCTTCTAATATCTTGCCTTTGGCTGAAATAATGGATTGCTTTTATTTTCTTTCTACAGTTACAAGAGTTTGGCTCTGCTGCAGTTTCTAGTGCCAGCTTAAACATTTCTCAGTGTTGCCACTAACATGTCCTTCGTTTTTTATGAGCTTCAACGAGCTTATTTGCTCACCTACTCTTCATAATACCTGTTCATTTCATATCTTGTGCATTCCTTTACTTTTATATTTCCCTACAGCACCAAAATTCGCATGGTATCACCTCCTTCTCCGAATTTTGTCGTCACTCAAATTCCTGTTTGTTTATTGTTGTATCTTGACTGTACAGTTTCGGAGATTTCTATCACCATTTGACATTACCATTCGCTAGTACTACAACTGTCTTGTCCTGCTACAGTCTCTCTTGCTTTACTCATGCTGTATAATGATTCTTCGTGGTGCTGGCTAGCATTAAACGTTTCCCTTGAGCCACAGGCGCTGATCCACGGTTCGGTTCGTGGAGAAGGACAGAGGATCGAGTGGTGGGGTCATGGTTTGTTACTGTCTGTCATCCCCACCCTTAAATAGGACTTGCCGTCACCTCCCATTTCTAATCTTCCACAAATGCCTACATTTCTAACAGTAATAGAAAATTATTCAAACTGTTTTAATATATTATTTACAATAATAATGATAATAAGTTTATACCTCATCAAAACGAAACTCCAAAGAAACTGCAGTTCAGAAAAATACATTTTAAAAGAAGTCGTCGAAAAATTGAGGAGTACATGTGTAATGCAATTGATTTAAGAATTGTAACAGGTACTAGATTTCAATACTATACCAATGTTATAATGTGCACAACATAAAATCGTACTGTACCCTTACATTTATCAGTATTTTACGGCGTGAACACCACACTGCAAAGTAAGGGTATTTGAGCGAGTAAATAAATGGAATGTTGTTTCTTCCAGTTCTTTCCCCTACGTTCAGAGATTCAGTCTTTCTGATACTTCATTTCTTACCCAAATTCCAGTTAAGCAATGGGTGCCTCTTCTGGCTGGAATGTTCTGTGTCGGCGGTCAGGCCGCGAGGCTATCCACTTGGGTAGGCACGAAGTCAAGCAAAGGTACTGAACTTAGTTTCTCATTTCTAGAATTTCTTTGCTCGTCATCAGGGCTCACTCCGAAGCGGTACTCATCACTGAACACAATTCTGCTCCAGTCAGTGAGGTTCCACGCCGAAACGTATCTGGAGACGCGCTGGGGAGCGGTGGAATCCCAACCCGATTGTCGCCTGCCGTAGGGCCCGACATATAGGAGTAATAATCTGCGTTGCCATTTCCTTTCGTAGCAGGGCCGCTTTCCTCGTCATCCACGATACTCTTACAGCACAGCGGTACATCGACGATATTCTACATCCCCTTTCGTTGTTCATGGCAAGCCATCCTGTGCTTACATTTCAGCAAAATAATGCCCGCCCGCACATAACGAGAGTTTCTACTGCGTGCCTTAGTTGTCGCTAAAAACCTGCCTTGGCCAGAAATGTTGCCCGATCTCTCGTCCAATTGACAACATTTGGAGCGTTATGGGCAGGGAAATCCAACCAGGTCGAAATTCTGACGATCTAACGCACCAATTGGACACAAATTGGCACAATATCCCTCAGCAGGTCACTCCGTCAATCGATGCCAAACCGAAGAACTGCTTGCGTAAGGGTCAGAGGTGAATCCACGCGTTATTGACTTGCTCAATTTGTGGAGCTCTTTCTCTGGAATATGTCATCCAATTTTTCTGAAATTGTAATCATTTGTTTGTCTGTACATCTATGTCACATCTACCGCCGCATTCGGATAATTCCTTGATGGCACGTCGTTTTTCTGTCGTAGAGTGTATAAAAGCATTTCTAATTTTTTTCGGGGGTTGGGGGTGGGGTGGGGGAGAGGGGAAGGTATGTATGATGACCAGGGTCCGCCTGCGTAGCTGGGTGTTCAGAACAGCTGACCGTTATACGGGGGATGCGGGCTGGATTTCCGGCACTGCCAAGGATTTGGATTTTTCCTTGATGGGAGGACTGGTTCGGGGTGCATTCTACTCGTGCGGGAAAATGAGGAGCTACTCGGCCGAGTAGTAGGAGTTCCAGTGTCAAGATACCCGACAACGTCCTGGATAGCGGTATGTTGACCACGTGCTCCTCCATACTGCATCGGATGACGCGAGTGGCAAAGGATGACACAACAGTCCGCCGGGCCAGACTGGCCCGTCTAGGACCCGAACAAGTAACTCAACTTTTATGGCGACCATAATCGCGTTTTCCATCCGAGCCTGTCGAGTGCGCCAAAATATCAGCCCCAAGACTGGTACTGCAGGATACTCGTACGCGCAATCGAATGCACGTGCTACGCGCAGTTAAATGCTTCACTCTCTCACTTCTTACAGAATGCAGTGTGTACTTAACGACCTCGTAAACGAATTATCCTTTTCTCCTGACTGACATTGGGAACTACGGCATAAGACCTCTCACATGCTTGCGGAGACCCACACTTACGCGTCCTGCGTGGTTGGCACTAGGTTTGGCATTAATGAGGACAGCAGAGGCGCGCAGAAGCGCGCGCTCTCGCATTCACAAAAGGCAGTGTAACAGCCGGCGCATCAGCCTTGCGCGGCTCAGGGCGCCAGTGCCGTGGCGCCAGTCTGCTGCTGCTACTGGCACTAATCACGCGACAGCCGCGCGCCGGCTCTGATGTCGCAGCAGCCGCCAAATGTCCGTCCTAATTATAATATTGCTTGTCCAGGCTGCAATGCCCCGAACATAGTCCTGCTCCCGTGGGGTCAACAGTTTAATGTCGTTGTGATTTCTAATAAGGGACAGCTGTTTCCTGGACTAAAGGTCGCAGTACCATTATGTACCATACTGTCTCACAGAGGAATAATCAGTTGCAAACGATTTTTTCTTCTTTTTTTCGATATTTGTCACGATTCTTCTTCGCTCTCCTGAAATACTGTTAATAGCTTCTCTGAAGAGAATGATGTCCGACTGCCCAGAAATCCATACAATAGGTGACAAGCCACGAATTCAAGGTGTCTTTGGATTTCACAAATCTTCTGCAAGAATCAAGGTAGATACTTGCAGTGAATTTTAACTTAGGGATAGGAGCTAGATTTCCTGGTGCATGTACCTATCTCGCTCGCTCATTCTTTACCCAATATATGTCGAAACAAGATGCTAGTAACACTACAGTAAAATGCGTTTTGCTTTCTTCTTTTCAACAGGGGCTGTTTACTTACAACCTTGCATCATGATTTTCGGCACTACAACAATAGATTGGCCATAAGATGCGTACTGATACCCCGTTACACCATTTTCCTTCATGGTAGCCGGCCGCTTTGACCGAGCGGTTCTAGGCGCTTCAGTCCGGAACCGCGCTGCTGCTATGGTCGCAGGTTCGACTCCTGCCTCTGCCATGAATGTGTGTGCTGTCCTTAGGTTAATTATGTTTAAGGAGTTCTAAGTCTAAGGGACTGATGACCTCAGATGTTAAGTCCCATAGTGCTTAGAGCCATTCGAACAATTTGAACCTTCATGGTAACCTCATCAGATGGTAAGTGATGTCTTTCGTGGGCTTTGGGGGAGGAGGAAGTTTACGTGACTTCCTTTCCGCCAAATTTATGTGAATAACGTAGCAACACTAGTGAATTAGTAAACGTAGTAACTCCAGATACCATATGCTCACAACAGTATGGGACGTGTTTGACTAATCTCAGGAGTTGAAGTCGATCCAGTGGGGGACACATTGAATGTCTGTTAAATGTGAACAACAACTTTGATCCAAACTGTAATTGTAAAACGTCGTTGTTTCCAATAGCACGTTAAATATAATCACTTATAAAATCAGATGGTTATTTTGGAAATAAAAACTATGTAGCATTATGTGGAAGTGATATTTACTCTCACTTTCTGTCTTCATTTATATAGAAGATACAGCCTCGTGAAATAAATGAATTTGTTTGAAACGTCTTGCAGGTGACTAACCAGATCACAATGTCAGATAATGGTATTCTCTGTTGTCATCAGATGTCTTTCTTTGATGTTAGAGTGAATACATTAGCTTTGTGCCTGAGAAGGAGCAGTTCTGTTGTCATGGAGAATGGGGAAGTTCGGTATGTCACGTAATTAAGTTGTTGGTTGACCTCGTATTGGCAGTCGGCCGGATGATCGAGTGTATGATTCACAAGGCGTGCCATACCAGCGCGTGGGACAGTCATTCTCCAAGGCCGTGTACTCGCTGAATTTTTCACGTATTTGTGTGTGCCGCGACTACCTTGACTTGGGGAAAATCAGAACAAACAACCCCTTGGTGCAACAACGCATGCATTAAGTGGTCGCCATCGGATAATTCTCAATGTAGTAGCGGAAAGAAATGCCACAAAGCAGCATACCACTCAGCAGTTCAGCGCTACACAGCAAAATCCAGCAAGCACATATATAATTCTAAACCACATAGAGAAAATATGGGACCACCAAGCGCATATCGCATTACATTGCCTAATACAGTGTATGAAAACTGCTGGCATTCAAAATAGCTTTCAGTCGCCTCGGAATTTGTAAATACAGGTCCTGCGTGGTTTTCAGTGGACTCCTATACCACTGTTACCACAAAACAGTGACACGTTCAGGTAACTATGATGGAAGTGGTTATCGATGACGCACCCTTTTCTCCGAAGCACAAACTGCCATTCAACACCAGGACTGCCTCAGATAATCACGATATCACACCTATTGTAATCGGACTGGATTTCTTCCCGTCCGTCAAACATTACAGCTACGTTTGACTTACCGGGTACCTCGTATACCATGCTCTATTGGCTGTACATCCCGACAATGAAGACTTCAGCGGCCCTGCCCCCCCCCCCCCCCCCTCTGAATATCATCACTGCTATCCAATGAAGCTACTGCAAAGTAGATGCAAACCCATCTTTCGTAATTTTATCCGCGTTATAATGTCCACACCTTAACCTACGACCAAACCCCTCCCATCTCCATCCCCTTCCCTATACCCTATTCCCACACCCCTTTCTACAAATAACAGAAAATAATTAGCGGCTTTAATATTCTGCGTTATAATCAGTTCCATTACACTATGCTTTTGATACGTCAGAGGTGCCAGTGTCTCACGCAGCAATAGGAGTGCAATGCATATCCAAGAATTCAACTCATCAGACTACTTGAGTGCGTTCTCATATCAGTAAGTAAGCTGCTGTGGGTGCAATAACATCAACTGTCCTCACGTGTCTGCCTGTTTGGCTAAGAGTAACTCCTGATGTGCTCCCCGCTCTCCTCACTCTCAAGCTGTCACAACAAATGATGCGTCGGAAATTGGAGTGTCGCTGCCAAGCACAGCCTACAGTGGATAGGAACGTGGCTACGTACCTTCCTACTGAAACAGTGCGGAAGTATGGATTAAACACAATGAAAATTGTATAAGCACTGTATTCACTACTTTGAATTTATTATGCGCCACATATCAACCAATAGGATCATTTTGACAAATACGACGAAGTTCGAAAGACAAAGAGTAAATATTTTTCCCTAATTCGGGTGACATTCTTCAAATCAATAAGTATGTTGTACTACACTCTTTCTGAAATAGCTTATGTTCATCTTCACGGTTCAAGCTATCTCGGTAGCAAATTTCATCGAAATCAGATCAAATAATAAATTTAAACGTTATGCACGATGTGGCAGTTTTTCACGTCTCTTAGTGCTTATGACGTCATATATCTTAAACTATGTCTCGAACAATGATATAATTTTGCAGGTACATTCAATTGTATATGTGAACACTGCCTGAAAAATGTGTCGCGAATACAGTTAGTAGTAGAAAGGTAATGAATTTAAAATTCATGCCCAATACGAAAATGAGTAGCGAAAATGTATTCACCATTTTGTGAGGTGTGTGGGGGGGGGGGGGGGGGGGGGGCGTAGGATAGATAGAAGTTTCATAAATGTTTGAAATTATATGCAACGTTTGTTGTCAATCACTAAGTGCCTTCAGTCTCAAATACTGTACGAATAAAATCAGTGTATTTGCATGTTGCAGCCTGCATTTCTTTTTCACCCCCCCCCCCCCTCCCCACCCAAACTCCACTGATAGGTAGCTATTTTTTATCCCAACAGCAATTCTTTTCAAAGTTATATGTATACCAAATTTGACTGAAATCGGTCCAGTGGTTAAATCGAAGATGTGGAACATACATGCATACATACATTTTTATAATATGTGATCCGATTTTGGTGAAATAAAGCGTATACGCCGGCCAAAGCTATACTCAAATTACCTGCACAAATTCTTCAAAATTTGTCTAGCAGTTTTGGAGATAAGCGCATACAAAAAAGAAACAGACTCGACGGTTGTACAGATTTATTAATAGTATAATTGTGTTATTTTGTTTTATTTTAGCAGAAGATTAATTTCAACACCGTCAAACCACATCCAGAATGGCTCATTTCAACGCTGGTGGAAAGCCATCCGTGCGGATGACGGATTTACTTCTGAGCAGCTTATGTGAGTTAACAATGAAAAGACTAGAACAGGAGAAGCTAACACTGTCATACTGACGGTCAAACGCCGGCCACTTCTACCCTCTGCACAACATCTGCGACCAGCGGGTAGTCTCAGTACAGGCGCTCCTCCAACGGATGCAGTAGGTGTCGAGCATTGCGAGCACATTGCTGGTTTGTCAACAGTAGAGGCGATAAATACAAGATGGCCTGTTGACAAGCAAACTTCCTGCAGGCGTCACTAGGGATACTAACCTCGCCACAAGCAGAGGGTGTACGAGCGACAACGGCACTGAAGTCGCACCATTTGAGTACACCCGTGGTCACGTACACACAAAACACAGAGCAAATATCCTTCCGCTTGGTGGCTGTTTAAGGTTCTGCTGGATAGCCAGCAGGCAGCACTCAAGCTCACACTTACGATCACTCTCTGGGCTTACGCCGGCTGCACCTTGCGGCCCATTAATCACGCCTCGCTACATTAAATTAAATCTTGTTCTTTCTGTGCTTTTTAATAAAGCGTCACATACATGCTACTCGGGAGCTCGTGTTTTATTGCGGGCAGCCTCCACAGCAATAGCACGTTGGACTCGTATTCGAATCTCAGTCTGCTAATCTGGATTTAGAAGTTTTGTGATTTTTCCTAAATCACTTGAAGTGAATGCCTGAATGTTTTCTTTAAAAGGATATTGGTGCTTTCCTTTCCTCATCTTCACGAACTCCAGCTTACGTTCCGCTTCTAATGACCTCGTCACTGAGAGAAGAAGTAGAGACGTTCAGCATTACTTAAAATATTGATTCTCTCTTTGGTCTAACTCTACTGTAGGGTGTTTTGGTATCACCTGGTAAACCCATTGACGACCTGCTTCCACGAAGCTCTGTCTTGGACATGGTGACTTGCTTACTACAAGCCCATTCCAGTCAAGCTCTTGAATCATAATGCTCCTTTCCTCTTGGCGTTGTAGGTGCTACCGGCCATTTTTAAGTTGCTTCCTCATGAATGAATTCTTCTGCTTACTGAAACGGAGACAATACCTTGGGTTAGCAGATTGGAATTTCTTTGTCAGAGCCTGATGTTGAGGAAACAAACACAATGTATCATAACTTTACCACAAAATAAATAACAGAAGAAGAAAGTTTGATATTTTGGGAGTATTCGAATGTTATTGTGTAGGAGAAAACGAATATCAGATTTATTGGAGACATAATAAAGGAAACAATGGAAACGATAAATTTGGATCCTATTCGTTCCGAATGAAGCCCCAAACAATCGATCTGTACAGCATCTCACTCGACAATGTAAGTTCCCAGTCATCCAGAAATAACTTGTCACTGAAAGGAAGAATGGACAAGAGAAAATGTTAATACGTGTGACGAGCAGGTGGTATAGCACCAACTATCGAGAACGTTGAGCTAATTGATTTTCAGGCATAAAAGTTTTGTTACTCGACAGCCTGGTAACTACCAAAAAACATGTTTAGTTTCGTCCTGTTATGATGACATGTTGTTGTTGTTGTGGTCTTCAGTCCTGAGACTGGTTTGATGCAGCTCTCCATGCTACTCCATCCTGTGCAAGCTTCTTCATCTCCCAGTACCTACTGCAACCTACATCCTTCTGAATCTGCTTAGTGTATTCATCTCTTGGTCTCCCTCTACGATTTTTGCCCTCCACGGTGCCCTCCAATGCTAAATTTGTGATCCCTCGATGCCTCAAAACATGTCCTACAAACCGATCTCTTCTTCTAGTCAAGTTGTGCCACAAACGTATCTTCTCCCTAATCCTATTCAATACCTCCTCATTAGTTACGTGATCTACCCACCTTATCTTCAGCATTCTTCTGTAGCACCACATTTCGAAAGCTTCTATTCTCTTCTTGTCCAAACTAGTTATAGTCCATGTTTCACTTCCATACATGGCTACACTCCATACAAATACTTTCAGAAACGACTTCCTGACACTTAAATCTATACTCGATGTTAACAAATTTCTCTTCTTCAGAAACGATTTCCTTGCCATTGCCAGTCTACATTTTATATCCTCTCCACTTCGACCAACATCGGTTATTTTACTCCCTAAATAGCAAAACTCCTTTACTACTTTAAGTGTCTCATTTCCTAATCTAATTCCCTCAGCATCACCCGACTTAATTTGACTACATTCCATTATACTCGTTTTGCTTTTGTTGATGTTCATCTTATATCCTCCTTTCAAGACACTGTCCATTCCGTTCAACTGCTCTTCCAAGTCCTTTGCTGTCTCTGACAGAATTACAATGTCATCGGCGAACCTCAAAGTTTTTACTTCTTCTCCATGAATTTTAATACCTACTCCGAATTTTTCTTTTGTTTCCTTTACTGCTTGCTCAATATACAGATTGAATAACATCGGGGAGAGGCTACAACCCTGTCTCACTCCTTTCCCAATAACTGCTTCCCTTTCATGCAACTCGACTCTTATAACTGCCATCTGGTTTCTGAACAAATTGCAAATAGCCTTTCGCTCCCTGTATTTTACCCCTGCCACCTTCAGAATTTGAAAGAGAGTATTCCAGTTAACATTGTCAAAAGCTTTCTCTAAGTCTACAAATGCTAGAAACGTAGGTTTGCCTTTTCTTAATCTTTCTTCTAAGATAAGTCGTAAGGTCAGTATTGCCTCAAGTGTTCCAACATTTCTACGGAATCCAAACTGATCTTCCCCGAGGTCGGCTTCTACTAGTTTTTCCATTCGTCTGTAAAGAATTCGCGTTAGTATTTTGCAGCTGTGACTTATTAAACTGATAGTTCGGTAATTTGACATCTGTCAACACCTGCTTTCTTTGGGATTGGAATTATTATATTCTTCTTGATGTCTGAAGGTATTTCGCCTGTCTCATACATCGTGCTCACCAGATGGTAGAGTTTTGTCATGACTGGCTCTCCCGAGGCCATCAGTAGTTCTAATGGAATGTTGTCTACTCCCGGGGCCTTGTTCCGACTCAGGTCTTTCAGTGCTCTGTCAAACTCTTCACGCAGTATCTTATCTCCCATTTCATCTTCATCTACATCCTCTTCCATTTCCATAATATTGTCCTCAAGTACATCGCCCTTGTATAAACCCTCTATATACTCCTTCCACCTTTCTGCGGTGGTGGTGATGGTGGTTAGTGTTTAACGACCCGTCGACAACGAGGTCATTAGAGACGGAGCGCAAGCTCGGGTTAGGGAAGGATTGGGAAGGAAATCGGCCGTGCCCTTTCAAAGGAACCATCCCGGTATTTGCCTGAAACGATTTAGGGAAATCACGGAAAACCTAAATCAGGATGGCCGGAGACGGGATTGAACCGTCGTCCTCCCGAATGCGAGTCCAGTGTGCTAACCACTGCGCCACCTCGCTCGGTCCCACCTTTCTGCCTTCCCTTCTTTGCTTAGAACTGGGTTGCCATCTGAGCTCTTAATATTCATACAAGTGGTTCTCTTCTCTCCAAAGGTCTCTTTAATTTTCCTGTAGGCAGTATCTATCTTACCCCTAGTGAGACAAGCCTCTACATCCTTACATTTGTCCTCTAGCCATCCCTGCTTAGCCATTTTGCACTTCCTGTCGATATCATTTTTGAGACGTTTGTATTCCTTTTTGCCTGCTTCATTTACTGCATTTTTATATTTTCTCCTTTCATCAATTAAATTCAATATTTCTTCTGTTACCCAAGGATTTCTATTAGCCCTCGTCATTTTACCTACTTGATCGTCTGCTGCCTTCACTACTTCATCCCTCAGAGCTACCCATTCTTCTTCTACTGTACTTCTTTCCCCCATTCCTGTCAATTGTTCCCTTATGCTCTGCCTGAAACTCTCTACAACCTCTGGTTCTTTCAGTTTATCCAGGTCCCATCTCCTTAAATTCCCACCTTTTTGCAGTTTCTTCAGTTTCAATCTGCAGTTCATAACCAATAGATTGTGGTCAGAATCCACATCTGCCCCTGGAAATGTCTTACAATTTAAAACCTGGTTCCTAAATCTCTGTCTTACCATTATATAATCTATCTGATACCTTTTAGTATCTCCAGGATTCTTCCAGGTATACAACCTTCTTTTATGATTCTTGAACCAAGTGTTAGCTATGATTAAGTTATGCTCTGTGCAAAATTCTACAAGGCGGCTTCCTCTCTCATTCCTTCCCCCCAGTCCATATTCACCTACTATGTTTCCTTCTCTCCCTTTTCCTACTGACGAATTCCAGTCACCCATGACTATTAAATTTTCGTCTCCCTTCACTACCTGAATAATTTCTTTTATCTCGTCATACATTTCATCTATATCTTCATCATCTGCAGAGCTAGTTGGCATATAAACTTGTACTACTGTAGTAGGCATGGGCTTTGTGTCTATCTTGTCCACAATAATGCGTTAACTATGCTGTTTGTAGTAGCTAGCCCGCACTCCTATTTTTTTATTCATTATTAAACCTACTCCTGCATTACCCCTTTTTGATTTTGTATTTATAACCCTGTAATCACCTGACCAAAAGTCTTGTTCCTCCTGCCACCGAACTTCACTAATTCCCACTATATCTAACTTTAACCTACCCATTTCCCTTTTTAAATTTTCTAACCTACCTACCCGATTAAGGGATCTGACATTCCACGCTCTGATCCGTAGAACGCCAGTTTTCTTTCTCCTGATGACATACGGAACCTTTAAAAGGTTTCTCTCCAATAAAAAAGTAGACATTTGGTGTTACTGAAAATACCGATTTCCTCTTTTGTCTAACCCTACACGTGGGTGTGGTGGCATACCGTGGTAAGCTCGTTGACGACCTGCTTCCACCAAACTCTGTCTTGAGCATGGTCACTTCCCTGCTGCAAGCCTATCCCAGTCAACCTCTAAATCTGCTTTCTACATCGCAATGGTGCGCGTCCTATAGGTCTTCGGCTATAGACTTTTCTTTCTTGGAGCGTTCTTTCCATCACCCATTGCCTTCCGACGAAATAACCAAAACATTTCAAATGATTTTGGTTGACAAAATTCGGGAGTCTTGTTCTAATGCCGAGCTGCCTCAGAATCGATTCAACAGTTACACGTGCTGTTCATGGTATTCGCAGTAATCTTCTATGACACCACATTTCCAGAGCATCAATTCTGCGACGATTCACCGTCTTCATCGTCCAAGTTTCTGCTGCGTGGGTCACGATAGAGAAGTTTAGAAGTCGGACAAAGCTGAACTTTGTCTTGTTAGTGATGAAGGTGTCCTTCCAGATGCAAGCAAGTTTTGGTGTAGAATTTCTCTCAATCGAAAAATGCCTACGAAGCTCAGGCTCGTAATCTCCAGTATCAGTGACACTCAAAGCCACTGACTAGTTACTCACTTGTCATTAGAGCGATCTGTAATCATCACTTTGATCTTGGTGCTATTAATTTCAAGACCATGTTGTCTACTTCTATCGGCTAACGTTCTCATCACGATATAGTAGCAACAGCAATTGAGTGATTCATACTCATAAATTGGTAAGAGATGGAACTGATCCCCCATGGTACACAAAACAGGTCCTAACGCTGTTGCAGAGGCAACGGAAAAAGCATGCGAAGTTCAGAAGAACGCGAAATCCCGAAGATTAGCTAAAATTTACAGATGCGCGAAATTTGGCATAGACTTCAATGCGAGATGCCTTTAATAGGTTCCGCAACGAAACATTGTCTCGAAATTTGGTAGAAAATCCGAAGAAATTCTGGTCGTATGTAAAGTACACAACCGGCAAGACGCAGTCAATACCTTCGCTGCGCAGTGCCGATGGTACTGTTACCGACGACTGTGCCGCTAAAGCGGAGTTATTGAACGCAGTTTTCCGAAATTCCTTCACCAGGGAAGACGAATGGAATATTCCAGACTTTGAAACACGAACATCTGCTAGCATGAGTTTCTTAGAAGTACACTCCTGGAAATGGAAAAAAGAACACATTGACACCGGTGTGTCAGACCCACCATACTTGCTCCGGACACTGCGAGAGGGCTGTACAAGCAATGATCACACGCACGGCACAGCGGACACACCAGGAACCGCGGTGTTGGCCGTCGAATGGCGCTAGCTGCGCAGCATTTGTGCACCGCCGCCGTCAGTGTCAGCCAGTTTGCCGTGGCATACGGAGCTCCATCGCAGTCTTTAACACTGGTAGCATGCCGCGACAGCGTGGACGTGAACCGTATGTGCAGTTGACGGACTTTGAGCGAGGGCGTATAGTGGGCATGCGGAAGGCCGGGTGGACGTACCTCCGAATTGCTCAACACGTGGGGCGTGAGGTCTCCACAGTACATCGATGTTGTCGCCAGTGGTCGGCGGAAGGTGCACGTGCCCGTCGACCTGGGACCGGACCGCAGCGACGCACGGATGCACGCCAAGACCGTAGGATCCTACGCAGTGCCGTAGGGGACCGCACCGCCACTTCCCAGCAAATTAGGGTCACTGTTGCTCCTGGGGTATCGCCGAGGACCGTTCGCAACCATCTCCATGAAGCTGGGCTACGGTCCCGCACACCGTTAGGCCGTCTTCCGCTCACGCCCCAACATCGTGCAGCCCGCCTCCAGTGGTGTCGCGACAGGCGTGAATGGAGGGACGAATGGAGACGTGTCGTCTTCAGCGATGAGAGTCGCTTCTGCCTTGGTGCCAATGATGGTCGTATGCGTGTTTGGCGCCGTGCAGGTGAGCGCCACAATCAGGACTGCATACGACCGAGGCACACAGGGCCAACACCCGGCATCATGGTGTGGGGAGCGATCTCCTACACTGGCCGTACACCACTGGTGATCGTCGAGGGGACACTGAATAGTGCACGGTACATCCAAACCGTCATCGAACCCATCGTTCTACCATTCCTAGACCGGCAAGGGAACTTGCTGTTCCAACAGGACAATGCACGTCCGCATGTATCCCGTGCCACCCAACGTGCTCTACAAGGTGTAAGTCAACTACCCTGGGCAGCAAGATCTCCGGATCTGTCCCCCATTGAGCATGTTTGGGACTGGATGAAGCGTCGTCTCACGCGGTCTGCACGTCCAGCACGAACGCTGGTCCAACTGAGGCGCCAGGTGGAAATGGCATGGCAAGCCGTTCCACAGGACTACATCCAGCATCTCTACGATCGTCTCCATGGGAGAATAGCAGCCTGCATTGCTGCGAAAGGTGGATATACACTGTACTAGTGCCGACATTGTGCTTGCTCTGTTGCCTGTGTCTATGTGCCTGTGGTTCTGTCAGTGTGATCATGTGATGTATCTGACCCCAGGAATGTGTCAATAAAGTTTCCCCTTCCTGGGACAATGAATTCACGGTGTTCTTATTTCAATTTCCAGGAGTGTAGATACCTTAGGGGTTGCGAAGCAACTCAAATCACTTGATACGGGCAAGTCTTCAGGTCCAGATTGTATACCGATTAGCTTTCTTTCAGATTACGCTGATACAATAGCTCCCAACTTAGCAATCATATACAACCGCTCGCTCACCGATAGATCTGTACCTACAGATTGGAAAATTGCGCAGGTCGCACCAGTGTTTAAGAAGGGTAGTAGGAGTAATCCATCGAACTACAGACCTATATCATTGACGTCGGTTTGCAGTAGGGTTTTGGAGCATATACTGTTTTCAGTATATGCTTCTAATCAAGCTGCGGGCCTATGGGGTATCGTGTTGTGCGACTGGATTCGTGATTTCTTGTCAGGAAGGTCGCAGTTCGTAGTAATAGACGGCAAATCATCGAGTAAAACTGAAATAATATCAGGTGTTCCCCAGGGGAGCGTCCTGGGACCTCTGCTGTTCCTGATCTATATAAATGACCTGGGTGACAATCTGAGCAGTTCTCTTAGGTTGTTCGCAGATGATGCTGTAATTTACCGTCTAGTAAGGTCATACGAAGACCAGTATCAGTTGCAAAGCGATTTAGAAAAGATTGGTGTATGGTGTGGCAGGTGTCAGTTGACGCTACATAACGAAAAGTGTGAGGCGATCCACATGAGTTCCAAAAGAAATCCGTTGGAATTCGATTACTCGATAAATAGTACAGTTCTCAAGGCTGTCAATTCAATTAAGTACCTGGGTGTTAAAATTACGAACAACTTCAGTTGGAAAGACCACATAGATAATATTGTGGGGAAGGTGAGCCAAAGGTTGCGTTTCATTCGCAGGACACTTAGAAGATGCAACAAGTCCACTAAAGAGACAGCTTACACTACACTCGTTCGTCCTCTGTTAGAATATTGCTGCGCGCTGTGGGATCCTTACCATGTGGGATTGACGGAGGACATCGAAAGGGTGCAAAAAAGGGCAGCTAGTTTTGTATTATCACGTAATAGGGGAGAGAGTGTGACAGATATGATACGCGAGTTGGGATGGTAGTCATTAAAGCAAAGACGTTTTTCGTCGCGGCGAGATCTATTTACGAAATTTCAGTCGCCAACTTTCTCTTCCGAATGCGAAAATATTTTGTTGAGCCCAATCTACATAGGTAGGAATGATCTTCAAAATAAAATAAGATAAATCAGAGCTCTAACAGAAAGGTTCAAGTGTTCGTATTTCCCGCGCGCTATTTGGAAGTGGAATGGTAGAGAGATAGTATGATTGTGGTTCGATGAACCCTCTGCCAAGCACTTAAATGTGAATTGCAGAGTAGTCATGTAGATGTAGATGTAGATGGTTTCCAGTTGTTGTTCATCTGTTATAGTTATCAGAGTATCATCTGCGTACCTGAGATTGTTACTTTTTCTTCCACCTAGAACGATGCCGTCATATCAGTGTTCAAGAACCCCTCTCATAATGTGCCCACTGAATGTACTGAACAATAGTGAAGAAAGGATGCAACCTTGTCTCACGTCGGCTTTAGTAGAAAGGATGTCGGAGAAAGTGTTACTCATTCTTACTGTAGCTGTGTTCGTAAACTACAGATGCCGGATCAGGTGTACCAGATGTCTCGGCGTGCCCATCTCGATGAGGATAGTCTATAACTTTGACCATTTCATCTTGTCGACAGCTTTCTTTTAATGTACAGAACACATGAGCATCTTGATATTATACTTCCTTGCCTTCTCTATGAGCCGCTGTATGGGCCTGCTCACGATTTCCCCTGCCTCAAATAAACCCAGTATGTTCAATTGATATTTGCGGAGGTACGAAGGTCTCCTGCCTCTCATTCAATACAGTGAGCCCGACTTTACTTGCTTGGAAGATATTCATACAATATTTGCTATTCATATGTATAGTCAAGTGGCTTTAAGATTTTCTACCGCATACAATTAGTGATACACATCTTGAAAGATGCATGGACTGAATGCTTCAGGTAAAAACAAATTAGAAGTGCAGGAACAACAGGAAGTTGATAAGATGACTGCAATTATCGTAAGAAGTAATCGTACGAGATTGCGCACGTCTAACATTTACTGGTGTGCTCATAAAATGTGCACGTGCTATGAACAGACTACGTATTTATTTTTGAGGTTGGTCACAGATGCATGTTTTAGAGTGGACCTTATCAGCTATATTAAGAACTTTACCGTTAGTTAAGAGCTAAGTCAATGGAAAGCACAAATTGTAGTTCTTTTCTCGTCTGAGAATTCTGACTCCAAGTAATTGGACCTCATGTAAGATTTATATGGTTTTACTTTCGTTACTTATGACAAGTCGTTAGTAGGTTAAAATTAACTTTGAACGATAAGCTCTCTTTTGAACTGCCTTTTTAAATTAAAAAAAAAATGGTTCAAAATGGCTCTGAGCACTATGGGACTCAACTACTGAGGTCATTAGTCCCCTAGAACTTAGAACTAGTTAAACCTAACTAACCTAAGGACATCACAAACATCCATGCCCGAGGCAGGATTCGAACCTGCGACCGTAGCGGTCTTGCGGTTCCAGACTGCAGCGCCTTTTAAATTCCGCCTCACCAACATCATAGTAGCCGATCAGTAAATTATAGCGTTCGATTATGCAGTAAATTGTAACGAAAGATAGACTTGCCGGAATAAACAATCCATGACACATATAAACAGCGTCATTTGTGATCAGTGTCCTAGGAATAGAAGGGTATCTTCACTAAGTAGGGTGACGAAGAGAAGCTTATTTTTATAGGATGAATCCAAAATGCACTGATAAATTCCAGAGGTCATTTAGGGAGATTTTCTGAGTATTTTGGTGTAATGGACCCGTGGACTCCTGTCACTTGTTACTACAGAGTAATTACATTTCCATTCTCGTTTATTTTTGCTGAATGTGCAACAGTGCAAACGACGACGCTTTGAGCTGTTCGACTTGTTTGGAACAAACGTGTTCCATTCCCTCAGGGTGCTTGCTGTTGACAAGTAAGGCCTACTTTACACGACGCGCGCGCGCTTACGTTCAGTGCTTCTTTCTGCCTCGGGTTTGTTTTACCGGATGTGTTAGTTGTATGTTAACAGTGGTACAAAGCAGTATGCGTAGTTTCCTGATGAATATTTGATCGCTATGCATATTCTATACGGGTTCACTGATCGCAGAGAAGAGATTTTAATATTAAGGAAAAAAATACGTGTTTTGTCTGAGAGTTGTTGCGTTACACTGGATATTATGTAATACACTTTACTGTTCGCATACTGTGGTCTTTTCCTGTTCTGAAGATATTTGCAGAAAAAACCTTGTAAGTAGGCTGTTTAGGTTTTTTTTTTTTTTTGGTAACGCCACCTCTGTATGAAAATCACTGGCTGTGCTGTGTGCAGTCTGTGGCTGCTTTGCATTGTTGTAATACTCGCCATTGTATGTAGTGTTAGGCAGCTGGCTGTGAACAGCGCGTAGCGTTGCGCAGTTGGAGGTGAGCCGCCAGCAGTGGTGGATGTGGGGAGAGAGATGGCGGAGTTTTGAAATTTGTCATGAACTGCTCTCTCTCTCTCTCTCTCTCTCTCTCTCTCTATATATATATATATATATATATATATATATATATATATATATATATATATATATGATATCAAGGTAAATACATTGTTTGTTCTCTATTAATATCTTTCATTTGCTAACTATCCCTATCAGTAGTTAGTGCCTTCCATAGTTTAAATCTTTTATTTAGCTGGCAGTAGTGGCGCCGCTGTATTGCAGTAGTGGGAGTAACCAAGATTTTTGTGAGGTAAATGATTTGTGAAAAGTACAGGTTAATGTTAGTCAGGGCCATTCTCTTGTAGAGATTATTTAAAGTCAGATTGCGTTCCGCTAAAAAAAAAAATATTGTGTGTCAGTTTAAGGACAGTCGTGTATAATTGTTCAAAAAGGGGAGGTTTCATATGTCAACCGTTAGCCGAGGATACCTCACTGGAATCTTCTGATTTTTTTCTTGTAGTTTGTGTAATTAGTGTAGCTATTGTTTATTGCTAGCGCGTAATCATAGAGGTAATTTCCTTTGTAGTTGTAGGTTTTCATTGTTGTACAGTAAAACAGTTGTGGCATGCATGTAGATTTGCAGCAAGTATTTCGCAGCTGCGCTTGCAATTAACTAGATATTATTTTCAGTGTTATGTTAATGTGTTCTCTTATTTTTGCTCTTCAAATTGTGTTTTTCTGTGTTGTCGTGTGAAATACTGTGACAATAATGGCGTGTGAAAAACGTAATACTAGGCTCCAAAGTAAACTGAGAAATGACAGTGAAAACGAAAGCAGTGTGTTAGCGCCACCGAGTAATGAATTAACTGATGTTCAAAGTAGTAATTTGGTAATTGTGCATAGGGAAATGGAGCGGGCGGCAAACAATGGCGTGGACAGTGAAACAATTAGTGAAGAGGGAAGCATTATCGATCGATCGGTCGGCAACAGCTCGCCTCAGGAATCGGGAATGACAGGACACAATTTTTCAAATATTGTAGACTCAGGTTTTGGGTCCTCACCGTTTTCTCAAATGAGTCAAGACACATTTTCTGCTTGTCAAAATGTGAATGTTGCCGGTGAAAATGCACTGCAAAAAAGCATAGAGAAACAGATTCCAGACACTAATACATTATTATTGCAATTAATGCAACAAATGGGACAAAATCTCAAAAAGTTAGACACAGTGGAACAAAATCTCAAAAAGTTAGACACAATGGAACAAAATCAGAGACAAACACAGCAACAGTTAGACACAATGGAACAAAATCAGAGACAAACACAGCAACAGTTAGACACAATGGAACAAAATCAGAGACAAACACAGCAAAAGCTTCAAAAGTTAGACTCATTGGAACAAACTCTTGAACAAACACGTGAAGATTTAACTACTGAGTTACATAACATTGAATCGAAATGTCAAAAAGTCTGTAATGACGTAAAAACACAAATTTGTGAGCATTTCCAACCTATTTTTTCGCGGCATGAAAATGCACTACAGAATCACGAAGCAGCCATAAAAGAACTGCAAACTACTGTTCACGAAAATCATGAGACCTTGCAAGCTAAATTTGACTCAGTTGCATCTACCGATTCGGTTACGCAACTTGCAAAAACTCAGGAAAACTTAAAGGACACAGTAGATACTCTGAAACTTGGTTCAGAAAAACACACTGAGGAAATGTGTTCACTATCGGAGAAAGTAGACGAACTTTCGGATCAGTTCACTAACTTATCTACGAAGGTAGACGATAATCTGAATGACACAAAACCGGTAGTCTTTAACGACACAGAAGAGAGCGAACAAATTAGGAAACTGAAACAAAATCTGAATCAAATTAATACGCAACACCAAAGAGAAATCCGCGAAGTACAAGATCAGCTGACACAGGTAATACAAGAATTACGTATTTCAGAGGACACTCGCGCCCCAACACGGGAAGAGGGACTTAGAAATACGGAAAAGACGCAAAATAATAACATAGGGCATTTCGGAAGTTATGAAAGAAACTGGCAATGTGCACCGAATTTTGAGATGGAACGGCCGACACGAACTAACAATGACTGATATGCGACTCGCCGACATGATGATTTTGACTATAAGCTGTTCATTACTACACGTAAATTCAAAACATTTAAGAATTCTGGCAACGACATTCATCCACAAACATGGCTCCATCAATTCTCTCATTGTTTTCCTCTCAACTGGTCATTGCAGCACAGATTAGAATTTATGTGTGGCTACTTGGAGAATGAACCATATGTAAGAATGCGATCGGTCATTCACGATTGCCACAGTGAAGGAGAATTTTATCATGCCTTCCTCTCAGCATATTGGTCTCAAGCTACACAAGACCGAGTAAAACATGGCATCATAATGATGAATCATTTCGAACAATCTGAATTTTCCAGTCTTGTGAAATATTTTGAAGACATGTTGCACAAGAATCAGTATCTTTCAAACCCATACAGCCCCTCAGAACTCATCCGCATTTGCTTACTCAAATTGCCCGAACATTTACGACATATTATTTTAGCAGGACGTTGCAAAGACGACATTGAAGCTTTCCTGGGACTCCTACAAGAATTAGAAATTGACACAGACAGTCGCCGGATGCGAAAACAGGAATACAAACACTACAGGTCACATACGTCACAATTCCGTGAAGACAGAAACAATAACTGGACACGACAAGGCTATTCTTACAACGCAAATCGTGACCAAAACAGACATCACCCGTATGACAACCGTTGGCAGAATAATAGTTACAGAGAAAGATCGCATTTCCGTAGTAATGAATATGACAGAGATAACCACATAAACAGACAATATGGGAACCAAAACAATTATTATCAAGGGAGACAGAATAACTTCAGACGCAACAGTTCGGCGCACAGTTACGATTCAGGGAGAAATCCTCCACAACGTGACGGACAAGAAAGAAATTATGAAATCTACCGACATGAAGACAGACGAGATAATCATAACGACAGACCTGAATTTCATCAGAACTGGCGGGATTCAAACAGAGCAGGGCACTTTCGACAACGTGAATTTGTAGAAGCTAGGTCTCCTAATCACAATAACGGCGCGCGCCAACAAAGAGACAGACAATGACTCGCACAGCAGGCAGCCGCGTGCGCCCGCTGGCTCAGGGAAAAATAACATAGACGCTAACCTTGAGAAAAATTCCAGTATTCTTTACCGACGTATACCACTTGACAATTGCGTTAAAGTTGAAACTCTGCGTACTAGGAAGAGCAAAGGCTTACACCACATTTCACATGTAAAATCGTTTATTGAAAGATAATCTGCTTTTTAACTTTGTCTTTGCCATAAAACTTTTCACTTCACATTTCTTGTATGCTTTGTCAGACTTAAGAAACTGTTAACATGCAACAATGTTTGAAGTTAAATATCCAATCAAGAACCAAGAGAACTTATTTAAACAGAAATTACGAATGCATTGTTATAGTGAACAGACGACACAGTGTTGTATTTGAACATTCTTGCTTGTTAGCTGCACGATTACGTAACGACTATCAGGCTTACATACTTAGGACACATACTGGTACTGCTAATGAGATTTTAATGCAACATTTTGGTTTACTTGAAAATACATTCTGGATTTAAAGTACTTTCAGTGAGATACAAGATGACACAGTGGTTAGTTTATGTGACAGCTACACGATTTTATCACGACGCTACTAATGACTGACAATTTACAATGTTGCTTTTGCGGTGTTTCTGCATTATTTCGGAAAGTAAAACATGATTTAATAGTATCTTTTGTGGTATAGCAACAATGAGACAGCCTTTTTCGTGGCACAACAATACGTTACAGTACAGTACTTTCTTCATCACAACAATAAGCGTAATAACTACGATATCTATACACAAAGCATTTCACTTTTGTTTATCATGAGGTAAGTACATTGACTTCTGCAGAACTTAGCTTTCGGAGGACTATAACTACGAGACTTCCACAGAGATTATCTTACAACATGACGCACAGTTTAGCGCCACAGGACACGTATTTGAGTGATTAATTTTGTACTTAAAACGTTTATTTTGAAAGATTTTTGAATTGCAAAGAAAGTTTTCCGTGATACATTTCATTCCATTGCTGTAATCTGTAACACCTGAGGGTATAATTACATTAATCCTCAGGGGGGTACACGCTTACTTTGTGTACCATGTGTGTGGCAACCACAAGGAACCCTAGCTAATATGGTATTTGCTTATACAACTTTACACATCGGTACCATATTTCTCTAACACACAAATTACACAGCTATCTGATCATGTAACTGAGAGATACACACTTTTTACTACTACATTAGTGACAGATGTTTACGTAATTACACAGTTGAATAACTTCACACGTATGAAATTGCATTTTGTCAGTACTTTGTGAACTGTTCATATTTTTTTGGAACCATTGTGATACTATGAGAACTTTGAATGATGTATTTGGTATGGGATCATGATTTTTGAAGTGCGTTTGAGGCAGATGACACTTTTGAGATGAGCAGAGAATTTTTTTAGGTTTTGAAATTATTGGAGGAAGCTACGACGATTTTGAGAATTGACTGAGGCATTATGATGTTATTTTTACGACGACGATGTGTATTATGCTGTTGAGGTATGTTTATGATGAACAATTTGATGCTATATGGGGAATTTGATTATGCTATGTATTTATTACGATGAAATAGTGAAGTGTCGTCGCAAGATTGACGTGTCGACGAATATGTATATGTGTAATAAGGTAAGGAGTAATGAAAAGTGATTAGGGACTCTGACTTGTGGAAAAGGTTGTTGGAAACCAAGAATCGTACTTCAAGGTTATGAAATGTGTGTAAATGTGTGACTGTATCACAATGCTGACGAATATTTTTTTTGGACACTTATGTTTATAGGATTTTGTTTCTACAGATTTGCAACGCTAATTCTTGACCTGTGAAATATTTTTATATAAGACTGCCACTGTAGCGGAAACGGCTGTCGTAAATATTTCCGTAAGAAAGTTAAGTGACCACCTGCACGTAATACGTCGTGGGCACCCAGATGGGCGACAGCCGCCCGAGAAAAAAATCCATTAGCGTGTGCCTTCCAGCGGCACAGGTAGAAAAAAAAAAAAGAGAGGCCATTATCCTCGCTATTGACGTTCCTTTGTAGAGAGCATCGCAAAAACGACACGGTCGAACTTGAAAACATATGTTGACACTGTGGAGCTCTTAATTTATGATATTTACAGAAAAGCCTAATGAAATGACGAGAAATATTTTTACATCTGCACACCTGATTATGACAAGCGTCTTTCTACGAGAGTTGAGAGAATGTCTACTAACTTATGAAATGTCACATGACTATTGAATGATATTTTTATGCTTTGGTTTGCATAATTGCTTATTTCATTTGATATCTAGTTTCTAGCTGCACTGCAGCATTGGTTAAAATAAAATTTTATAGATGTACTAATATAAATATTTTCTGTCTACAGATCGAGTATATAATAATTTTTTTTAAAAAAAATGAGGGAGCACAAAAAGACATTTACCTTCACAGGAACTGCAATCATAGTTTTCTTTTCAAGTACTTGTTAATTTCTTTTGTAGAATAAATTGTGATGCATCACTCTAGTGTTAAGATGTGACATAGGTATTAGACATGGCCATTTTTAGTGTAATACTTTTTCTACTTGAACTTTGTCATGTTTAGGTATAAGTTATGCTGTTTGCCAGGCATAGTGCTACTGAATTTTAATTTGTGTTACTCTGCTAAGCCAGATTTATTTTTCTTGTTTGCTGCTCATTGCCTTATATTAGTTGTAATATTGCATTTGCTTTGCTAATTTATGCTGCTTGCTTTGCCTTTTCTATTTTTTATCATTGTTGTTTGTGTTAATTGTTTTATGCTGCTGCATTGCCTCGTCCCTTAGTTTAATATCTGAGCTCAGTACATTTAAGTTAGCTTAAGAGGGGGTAGACTATATAAGAACCTAACTATGGAGAATAGGGAAAGAATGCTTTGGAGGTTATATGAAACAGATTTGGCAAAGATGAGTATTGTGCACTGAGAAATAATTATTTTGAAAGAAATATGAATCAAATACAGAAAGCAGGTATAGATAGGACTTTTTGGGAATAATGATGAACGAAGGGAGATCTCCAAGAACAAAATAGGTTTTGTTCGCAAAATACTGCAGTACCAAAAGTTACACTGAAAACGAACCCTGTCCTTTCCATTGTGTTATCCCCCTATGTGTTTGTGTACCCTTGTGTATTTGTTTTCTTCCTGTCTCTGTGTAGTTTCATAGAATTTTTTTTCTAATACTATTCACTATGATGAGGAATACTGTTATCCTCAAATATAATTGGTTTTAATAATATGTTATTTAACTTGTAACTATGCTTAGACATTATTTATTCTGTTTTGTTTTAATGCTCATGTGTATAGTTGATGTTTCAAAAGTTATTCTGATCTTTTATGTATGAACTTATGTCATAATTCCTGTAACACTGATGTATATGTTTATTTCTATTCTTTTGTAAAGCCCCTATTACCGCAAATGTTATTTGTATTGTTATGTTCTTTACTGATGTATTTTGTACCTTTGTAATCGTATTCTTATAAAATTGTAATTGACACCAGGTCATCAAATTAAGTAACTTGTAAGTTACATTTCACTGCACACGTTTCTATTGGTCATAGTATATGGACAATATGTGAGAAGTAGGGACTGTTAGTGTTTGCACATGTGTTAATAATTCAGCAAGGGACTGGTTAACAGCATTGCTGGTTCTCAGGACAATTCAAAAACTTTGTGAGTGCACAAGTGGTGGTTATGGACTTGCTCTATTATCTGCAAGACTCTTCAATGGTGATTGTGCACCTGCATAGTCACAACAGATGGCTGCTGGCCATCTCTATAAGGACTACAGTGGGTCTGCATCTTTGGTGGCCCACCAATACCGTAATCTCTACCAGGACTACAGTGGGTCTGCTCTGTGATGACCTACCCACCAATACTCTTCAAAACTTCGACTGACTCCGCTGTGGGTTTGCTCTGTTGTGGCCCATGACCTGTCTGCATGTCGAGAGTCAGCACTGTCTTTCCGTTGGAAGGACAACGATACTTCTTTAAGACTGCGTGGAAATCCACTACTTCCGTGTGCATGTTCTTTTACTGCTCAGACTTTGAGAAAAACATTGCAATGTGATGAATGATCAGGACTGTCTTTATGGACTGTGAGAAAATTTTAGCTTTTGACCAACATTGTATCAATAAGTGTGTGCATTTGATATCTTTGTTATTGTAATTATGAAAAATTTCTTCAAATCTGTATTGGCCACTGTCCAACACAAATTGTAAAATTTTTTGTGGGGAGCATGGGGGCTATGTAAGTAGGCTGTTTAGGTTTTTTTTTTGGTAACGCCACCTCTGTATGAAAATCACTGGCTGTGCTGTGTGCAGTCTGTGGCTGCTTTGCATTGTTGTAATACTCGCCATTGTAGTGTTAGGCAGCTGGCTGTGAACAGCGCGTAGCGTTGCGCAGTTGGAGGTGAGCCGCCAGCAGTGGTGGATGTGGGGAGAGAGATGGCGGAGTTTTGAAATTTGTCATGAACTGCTCTCTCTCTCTCTCTCTCTCTCTCTCTCTATATATATATATATATATATATATATATATATATATATATATATATATATATGATATCAAGGTAAATACATTGTTTGTTCTCTATTAATATCTTTCATTTGCTAACTATCCCTATCAGTAGTTAGTGCCTTCCATAGTTTAAATCTTTTATTTAGCTGGCAGTAGTGGCGCCGCTGTATTGCAGTAGTGGGAGTAACCAAGATTTTTGTGAGGTAAGTGATTTGTGGAAAGTACAGGTTAATGTTAGTCAGGGCCATTCTCTTGTAGAGATTATTTAAAGTCAAATTGCGTTGCGCTAAAAAAAAAAAATATTGTGTGTCAGTTTAAGGACAGTCGTGTATAATTGTTCAAAAAGAGGACGTTTCAACCTATGCTAAATGGAGCAAAAAAACGAATAAATCGTAAGTACATTACTGTTATATAATGAACCCTTTGTCTCATAATGCGCATCAAATATTCCTGACTAGCCTCAGAAATTTTGTCGGTGTAGTTTGGGTTCTCTATGTGGATGATGCGTACGACACGTTGCCAGAAAATCTTTTGCGAGAACCATTCAGCAAGTTTCAGAAGCCAAATATGGGGCGTTTAGGATACACAAAGAGAACAGTGGAGGGATGGGGAAAAACCACGGGACAACAGACAATTATCTGCAGACGGCTGCCTGCTCTGATGGAAACATTTAATCTGTAGCGGAGAATGGATCAGAAAGTCACCAAAACTGCGGTGCCGAAAAATGATAGATTATACCTGGAAATTAATTTTAATCTGCGTTTATTTTGTAATATTACGAACGGCTCGGAGGAAAAAAAACAAGGAAAAATGCAATATTTCTGCTTTTCGCTATCGGAGTGCTTGAATGCAAAAAGCTAGCCTTGTTATATAGGCGTCAAAAACCTACACATAGCAATGGAGAACATGACACAGGATATTTGCTAACTTAATACCATTAATAGGTGCGTTGGTTTTCCATTTAAGAAGCGGGAATCGACAGGCAGATATCGATATGTTTCATTTATGCTACAGTTAATTCTAAACACAGTTCCCTTACTTTTGTTACCGAAGTGTAGGTATTTCTGCGTGGATGAAAACAAGAATTAGGACCCCCTAAATGAAAGTCTAGAAATCTTGTTTATTTATTTCTCTCTCTGCTATCTTTTTATGAAACTTACAATTACGCTGTGCTCAGCAAACAATGCTTTCACGACCGTAATTCCGTATGATCAAGATTTATTACTGGATTAGGCACGCTTGTACTATTTAAGACCTGAACGAAGCGGAGTGGTGTGATGGTGAAATGTCATATATGTTTTCGGAAAGTACTAGTTTATAGTGCTAGTTGTAACGTCTCTTAGCAAAAGACATATTATGTAATAAAGAGAAAACATTGTGTATCATATTTTGTTATTGTATAAAATTATGTATTTTTTTATTATTTATTTGAGATAATATCTGTGTCGGCGAGTACTGAAACCGCCACAGACGATAAATATCAAACAAAGATGAGAATATGTGACTAGTATAAATAATACAGAACGAACATTAATTTCTCTGTCTTCTTCTTGGAGTTACGTGAGAAGGATAGCCTGTGACGTGATATTGTATGATAGCGTAGCATTCTTTTGTCAAGTTTGTAAGAGGGACGCCATTAAGCGAGATGTTAAAAAGGTGTGTAATAATTAAGATATTTAAATGTTTTGAATAGAGTTATTTAGTGAAACCTTGCATTATAATTTCTGTCAGGCTTGCCTGGTATTTTATCCCATCCCTTTAAGACATTTTCAGTTGTTTAAATATTATTCGTGGTGCAGAGCGGCGCTACGAACGAGCCAGCCGCTGCCGCGGTTCATTTAAATTGCAGTAAATGAAATCTACCATACCGCAAGGAAGCGGTCAGGTAATAGTGAAGTAAAAAATTATTTCTTTCAGCTTTCGAAGTTGCAGAGCAGAGCAGCAGATTTTATGATGTGTTTTACAAGTTGACGCGGCCTGCTGATAATATATTAATAATAGTGCAAAAAGATAATTTAATTTTCATCATATAAAAGAAATCTTGCTGTGCGTAGTTCTGGTCTGGCAAACCTTATAGTAAAAACGTCCTTTTCTCCGATAATAGTCTCATGTTCTCGTGTTAGCCGTGGTACTTATTGTTGTTTTACTATTAACAAAAATCCACTGCAAAATTATGATGTTGAACAATCATTGCGTACTATAACTGCTTTAATAGAAAGCCAGATACAGAACAATTGGAACATAATACATTTTGTTTTGTTGAAAATTAATGATCTAAAGAAAGGCATAGCACAGCATCACTAAAAGGTATTTCGGGTCTCTTTTTGTAGTAACATATTTCATTTAATATATGAGTTGTTACGCGAATAAAACTAAACAAATAAGAAAAGAGACACGAAGCGAAACTGGCGCCCAACGTGGGGCCCGAATTTGCAGTGGCCACGAAAATAATAAAAGACACGAGAAGTGAAATAGTCTTCTTATTCAGATTCACGTTTTCGTTGTTTCCCCAACTCGAGGAAGTGCTGCTACTCTATTTGATAAGAGGAAAGCCTTCTGCGCTCGCTCTCTCTCTTGAGCAATGCGCGTGGTCTCATCCGTGTAATACACTCCTGGAAATTGAAATAAGAACACCGTGAATTCATTGTCCCAGGAAGGGGTCAGATACATCACATGATCACACTGACAGAACCACAGGCACATAGACACAGGCAACAGAGCATGCACAATGTCGGCACTAGTACAGTGTATATCCACCTTTCGCAGCAATGCAGGCTGCTATTCTCCCATGGAGACGATCGTAGAGATGCTGGATGTAGTCCTGTGGAACGGCTTGCTATGCCATTTTCACCTGGCGCCTCAGTTGGACCAGCGTTCGTGCTGGACGTGCAGACCGCGTGAGACGACGCTTCATCCAGTCCCAAACATGCTCAATGGGGGACAGATCCGGAGATCTTGCTGGCCAGGGTAGTTGACTTACACCTTGTAGAGCACGTTGGGTGGCACGGGATACATGCGGACGTGCATTGTCCTGTTGGAACAGCAAGTTCCCTTGCCGGTCTAGGAATGGTAGAACGATGGGTTCGATGACGGTTTGGATGTACCGTGCACTATTCAGTGTCCCCTCGACGATCACCAGTGGTGTACGGCCAGTGTAGGAGATCGCTCCCCACACCATGATGCCGGGTGTTGGCCCTGTGTGCCTCGGTCGTATGCAGTCCTGATTGTGGCGCTCACCTGCACGGCGCCAAACACGCATACGACCATCATTGGCACCAAGGCAGAAGCGACTCTCATCGCTGAAGACGACACGTCTCCATTCGTCCCTCCGTTCACGCCTGTCGCGACACCACTGGAGGCGGGCTGCACGATGTTGGGGCGTGAGCGGAAGACGGCCTAACGGTGTGCGGGACCGTAGCCCAGCTTCATGGAGACGGCTGCGAATGGTCCTCGCCGATACCCCAGGAGCAACAGTGTCCCTAATTTGCTGGGAAGTGGCGGTGCGGTCCCCTACGGCACTGCGTAGGATCCTACGGTCTTGGCGTGCATCCGTGCGTCGCTGCAGTCCGGTCCCAGGTCGACGGGCACGTGCACCTTCCGCCGACCACTGGCGACAACATCGATGTACTGTGGAGACCTCACGCCCCACGTGTTGAGCAATTCGGCGGTACGTCCACCCGGCCTCCCGCATGCCCACTATACGCCCTCGCTCAAAGTCCGTCAACTGCACATACGGTTCACGTCCACGCTGTCGCGGCATGCTACCAGTGTTAAAGACTGCGATGGAGCTCCGTATGCCACGGCAAACTGGCTGACACTGACGGCGGCGGTGCACAAATGCTGCGCAGCTAGCGCCATTCGACGGCCAACACCGCGGTTCCTGGTGTGTCCGCTGTGCCGTGCGTGTGATCATTGCTTGTACAGCCCTCTCGCAGTGTCCGGAGCAAGTATGGTGGGTCTGACACACCGGTGTCAATGTGTTCTTTTTTCCATTTCCAGGAGTGTACTTTTACAGGATGCGCATGGCTTCACACCCGATGACAGAGGTAGCATCACCGTCGCTAAGCGTGATGCTACTCGACCAGTAAAATGTACAACCGAGCAGGTGAGGCTATCTTCGGGCGTAGCCAACCACGGAGAAGTAACACTTCAAGTGAGCACGCCCTTCTGTTCTTCCAGTTGCTGGTTTCAGACGTGCACAGTTCTGCTATGCCTGACCTCTGACTGCAGCGACCGCCGCTCTAACGTAACGCCGCTGCTGCTGCATAGCTTCCTCACTTTCGCAATTTATTCACCACATCCACGTCTGCACTCCTTAAGCCGTGTGGTGGAGACTGCATGGTAAGCCTGCCCCATTCTTTTTTTTTTATTCCCCTCCCCCCCCCCCCCCTTTAGTCCATTCATAGAAGGTACGCTGGGAGAAAGACTGTGGGAATTTCCAGCTTCAGTGTAGTGATTATTACGCAAGATAAATAGGGTATTAGGAGTATATGTAGGGATATTATGATAATTGTTTCCTTATCACGCATTTACTTCAGTGGGTAACTTGTTTTTCCTCTGCGTTTAACGGTCTTCCCGCAGACGCATCACCTGTCACCTACTTTACCAGCTGATGTTTCCAGCAGGGTCGCAACTGCCCAGCAAAGATGGCCACGCCTGTCAGTATGGACATCCAGGCATCCAGGCATCCGCACTTCAGCACCTGTCATGCTGGGCAGGGGAAAATAAACATGACTGGATTTCATGCGCCTAGAGCACTGCAGCCCTGTAGCGAATTCGCATGAGTAGCGTTCGTCTACGTCACTCGCTGTGCACGCTCATGCAGAAGCATCCGGTTGAGGGTTCACTTACTTGGCATCGCGCGGCGATAACTCGCCGAGTGTTGGGTAACATCCTTCAGAACCTCGTAGACTCTCTTCCTGCACATCCACACTGGAAAACCTGTTGCCGGCCACGGTGGCCGAGCGGTTGTAGGCGCTTCAGTCCGGAACCGCGCGACTGCTGCGGTCGCAGGTTCGAATCCTGCCTCGGGCATGGATGTGTGTGATGTCCTTAGGTTAGTTAGGTTTAAGTAGTTCTAAGTTCTAGGGGACTGATGACCTCAGATGTTAAGTCCCATAGTGCTCAGAGCCATTTGAACCATTTGAAAACCTGTTTACTCACGCTCTGACCGGTGGTCACATAAATATGACTGCACCGTGTAATTGCCAAAGAAACGTGAAGAAATCGGATTACGAGTTTCAAATGATATTATGGTGAAAACGAAGGTATTATTTGCAATGTGATTTGAGAAGCGAATTTAAAATTAAATCACAATGAATTATTTGCCAAAAACTACAGCAGCATTGATGTACTCTCAGCTTTTGCTGATGAGGATTTGAGCTGAAAATCATACATCGTTATTGGGATTAAAGACGAATTCAGCAGTGCATTGAATATGCAGTACGTATTTTCTTTAGTGTCGCAACTGTTCAAAATGTACAAATGTGTGTGAATTCCTAAGGCACCAAACCGCTGAGGTCATCGATCCCTATACTCCGCGCGACTTGTCGCAACTGCAAATCTGCGAGAATCAAATGAGGTTTCTCATGAGGTGTTCGGGAAAAACAGTTGTTCTGAACACTAATTAAAATAAACAAAGAACTGGACCAACTGATGGCACTGGATTTCAGATTTATCTTTTATTCTTAAATATATTTATTTACAAATGACGAATAAGTACTTTTCTTCGTGTAAGTGAATAATGTTACGAATAATATTTCTGATTCACGAATTAGGGTTAACAATTTATATCTGTATTCGTTATTCGCATAAATTTCGGCTAACTCTGATGATAAGTGAAGCGCATGAGCACACTGCAAATTCGCATTCCATGTGGAAGTAAGTGCAGGAGCGTGAAATCTGTGTGGCTACGAACAAACCCTCACGTGGCTGTGCTCACACCGCTGCCATTATCACCGGTAACCTTCGGCGACTTCCGCCAACGATCGGGAGCGTATCCCTCGGATAGGCCACGGGCTTGAGGGTCTGTCCCGCTTACTTGTGGGTACTAACCAACTACTCGTAATAGCTGCAGTTATTAATCCGCAAATGAAGCAATTACTGATGTAATATTCTTCAGTACACTGTCCACAGTCATCACCAGAAATATCTGCACTTATTCCGCAAAATCCTGTGCGTTAGGAGAAGCAGTATCCATATTTTGAAGATGGATTCCCACAATTTTTTGAGCAAGATACTCTTTTCTGGTGTTTGCAGCTGCAATTTCTTGAGCCTTGCCGTGATACATCACCAACACTCACGCTGAATAAATAAACTAATGACGAAACGTGCATGTTATATATTAATCTTTTGACCCCTTTGGATAACTAAAATCGGCAAGAGTCTCAGAAAGGTTAATAACACTGAAGAATTTGTGGAAGCAGGGTCTTAAAGTTCTTTAGCATCTAAATCTACCATATGACTTTCGCAAATCAGACATCCGAATTCCGTATATTTATGTCATCGTTCCTCCTTCAATCACTCCTAGATTCCAGTAACTGATTGCCGATTGCGTAGTCAAACGGCACCTGATCTTAACTTCTATTTATGTGCATCACATTTAATTTATTTATGTTTACAGTCACCTCCTAATCTTTGCACCAGACATTCATCATATGCGTTGCCTAACGATGTTACCTCCTTGTACACGCTTACATGGTCTGTAAACAGACTAATCAAGCACAGCCATTATCCGTCCTACCATATACAATATACACTGACTGACAAAGAAGACATGGTCAGACGTCAATGTAATTTCCTGCCCGGACTACCTGCGACAGGTAGAACGGCCCCCAGTGTATTTTATCGTTGTTCGCGTTTTGTGCTCTAATCAGGCCTGGTAGGGTATACGGTACAATGGGCGTGAACAGCGTCGGACATTGAGTGGTCACTGTGAAGAACATGGCGATATCTCCTAAGCGTGTGATACAGCATTGTCAGCATCTGACACGACGTGAAAAAAGTCTCATTGTGTGTGGCTCCGTAAACTTTCCTGGTGTTGTATTCATGTCGGGTCGCCAGATGGAACATGTCGTCATCTGGACACAATATTTCGGCGGTCCACGTGACCGCCATCTTCACGTGAATAGGTCGTCGCACTAACTCGCAGCAGCTAAATTCAAACGCGCCGCGGCTGCTCCTTTATACACGGCCGCGGCGTTATTTAGTTGAATTTACGCCCTTTAGATCTGATGCATTTATCGTGGAACGAAGTTTATCGGATTCCTCTTAGCACTCATAAGATGACCTCATACTTTTAGTTATTTAGGGACAATTGCCAATTTTGGCAACAAACAGGTATCTTATGTAAATCGTTTTGCAATTGGTTTTGATCATCTGATGATTTCACTAGATGATGAATGACAGCATCATAAGCAAACATCCTGTCAGCTGCTCAGATTGTCTCCGAGTGGTTTACATAGATAGGAAACTTCAACTAAATACCTAGGAACTACAATTACGAACAACTTAATTTGGAAGGAGCACAAAGAAATTGTTGCCGAGGAGGCAAACCAATGATTGCGTTTTATTTGCAGAACACCTAGAAAATGTAACAGATCTGCTAAAAAGACAGCCTACACAACGCTTGTCCATGCTCTTTTGCAGTACTGCTTTGCGGTCTGGAATCCTTACCAGATAGGATTAGCGGAATACATCGAGAAAGTTCGAAGAAGAGCAGCACGTTCTGTATTATCGTGAAATGGGAAGAGAGTGTCACTGACATGGTATCGGATTTGGGGTGGATATCATTAAAACAAAGGCGTTTTTCTTTGTGGCGGAATCTTCTCACAACATTTCAATCACCAACCAACTCCTACAAATGCGAAAATATTTTGTTGACACCGACCTACATCGGAAGAAACGATCATCGTAATAAAATCACATCGCTTCACCTTTCGGCTAATAGTACACCAATCTCTTCAGATGTTCAAGAAAGAATAGACAGTCTTTCTTACAAAATCGTTTGTTATTTACTTAATTTATGAGGCGTGTAGCTTTCACAAAAGTAAAAACACTGAAGGACCATTGGCAAGAGCACAGAAAGTCCCGCAATCACCAAAAATGGGACGTTATCCTGTAAATTTTATTGAAGACGTACCACGTTTGGTGACTGCCGGATTTCCTGTACATTTTCTAGTAGTCCTCGGATGTTTTACTGGTTGTGTGATGACACTCCTGTGAGAGCGAAACGCGTCACTTTGCAACCGAGACTGTCTATTCTTTCTTGAAATTCCAAGTTACTCACGTTGGCAGCTGTTCTTGATTCGAATGCATGAATATTTACTTCGTCTTCCTTGATAAAGAAATTTCGGAAGGCTGTGTTTAGCAACTCTGCTTCGGCAGCACTCTCGTCGATAGTATTTCCATCGTTATCGCGAAGAGAAGACATAGATTGCGAGTTCTAGCTATCATACTTTGCACACGACCTGAATCTCTTTGGATTTTCTGTCATGCTTCGAGACAAAGTGTCGTTGTTGAAACTGTTATAAGCATCTCGCATTGAAGTCCGCGCAAAATTTTGAGCTTCTATAAAAGCTCACCAATTTTGGAGATTTTGCGTTCGTTTGAATTTGGGATGCTTTTTTCGTTGTTTCAGCAACAGTGTACTGACCCGCTGACCCGCTTTGAGTACCAATGGGGGATCAGCTCCGTCGTTTGTTAATTTATTTGGTACAAATCTATCAATTGCTGAAGATATTACTTCTCTGAATTCTAGCCACATCTGGTCTATACTTACTGGTACATTTTTAGCTTGGAAGGAATGGATATTGTCTCTCAGGATGACGTTAAGTGAACTTGGAATCTGTTTTTTTGAATACGTATATTCTTCGTTTATTTTTGGAGGCTTTGACAGTTACAATATTCAGTCTCGTTACGACAACGCCTGTGTGCACTACTCCCTGCATAGGTTGTGACGCTCGTCTTAGCTCAGGATTATTTATTGAAAAGAGGTAAAATGGGTTTTTACAACCGTTTACAATTTTCGTGGGCTCATGAACTAACTGCTCGAAATAATTTTCACAGAACGTTTTTAGTACAATTTCGGATGATGTTTTATGCGTATCTACGAATTTAAACGTGTATTTTCGCCAACACATCGAGGGTAAATTAAAGTCACCACCAACTATAATTGTATGAGTCGCGTACGTGTTCGAAATTAAACTAAAGTTTTCTTTGAACCTTTCAGTAATTGTATCATCTGAGTTGGGAGGTCAGTAAAAGGCTCCACTTATTATTTTATTCGAGTTGCCAAGAATGAGCTCTGCCCATACTAACTCGCAGGAATTATCTACTTCAACTTCGCTACAAGACAAATTACTTCTAACAGCAGTAAACTCGTCACTGCCAACAGCGTTTAGCCTATCCTTTCGGAACACCGTTAGGTTCTTCGCAAAACATTCGGCTGAACTTACCTACGGATTTAACCAGCTTTCAGTGCCATAGCGATCTGAGCGTCAGTGCTCTCTATTAGCGCTCGGAGTTCCGATACTTTCCCAACACAGCTACGACAATCTGCAACTGTTACACCAAAGGTTTCTAGATTTACGTCCTTTCTTTGCTCGACGTGCACTCTTTGAAACCATTTTTGTGCTTCCCCAAGACTCTCTAGCGTGAAAAACATCCCAGTCCACGCCACACAGTCCCTGACCTATTCAGCGGAACCCGAAACCCAACCACCCTGTGGCGGAAGTCGAAGAATCTGCAGCCTACATGGTAACAGAACCGTCTGAGCTTCTGATTCAGACGCTCCACCAGAGGTCCGCAGTCGGTACTGTCGACTGTGTTGCAAATGGCGATCTCTGCTTTCATCTCGCAAGCAAGACTGGAGACCTTGACTACTTGTGTTAGCCGCTCGAAACCAAATAGAATCTCTACTTCTCTACTGATCCAAAGCAACACACATCATTGGTACCAATGTGAACCACCACCTGCAGTTGGCTGCACCCCATGCTCTTCATGGCATCGTTCCACATCAGCAACGACTCGATCCAGTATGCACTCGGAATGCATATTGGCATTCTTCCCCCGCCCCCTCTTGGCAGCCATGTCCCTAAGGGCCCTATAACGCGCCTAACATTGGACCGCCCAACTACCAATAATCCCACCCTCTGTGATTGCCTGGATCTTGTAGACTGAGAGGCTTCCTCTGAAAGAAGACAAGCGACTGCATCTGGATGAGGCACACTGTCAGCTACAGAGAGCACTTGGAACCTGTTTGTCTGACTTACTGGGAAGGCCTTACACGCAGTCCCCTGGGTAGTCTTTCGCTGCCTGACACGCCCTGTGGAGACCTCACACTCGACCACAGATGAGAAGTCAACGTCAGTGCAAGCAGTAATTGGGCTGGCTACTGATGCTGGCCGATCGGCGGACTCAGACGTGCTGGACGTTCATTGGATCCCCATGGCCGACCTACAACAGTGATGCCCATTCATTGCAGCCTGGAGCTGTGTACCTAAAGTCATCACAGCCTGGAGCTGAGAGCAAAGTGTCACCAACTCGGCTCGCATCCACACACAGCAATCACAGTCCCTACCCATACGAAGTCCATGGAAAACTACGCCACACAGACAAACAATGACAATCGACATGTGCTACAGAACTCTGCTGTACATGTGGAGAAAACCGCGAGAACTGTGTCTAATAAATTAGATTAACACGCAGACATTCAAAAACTGAACTACCAAAGAACTCAGATCGTGCTTTACGTTTCTGTACCTTACGCAAGATCTGTAGAGTTTATCACTGATTGAAGTGCCGCAGTGCTTAGCACACTTCCTCGTTCTTTCGTAATCTGAGTTTATTCTCCGTCTCTAATGATAGTGCTGTTGACGAGAGCTTAAACTTTATTCCGGAACTTTGTGGCTTGATTCTTTTAAGTGTGCAGTAAAGGTGGTAGGTTATTGTCACTTACTGTGAGCTCTTTAAACCAGATGCTAACCTTCCTTCCCATTTGTACAGTATAGAACTTAGAGCAATCTTCACAGTAAATGTTATATATTCCTGTCTGTGAAAAATGTTCCAGTTTATGTGCCTTATGTGTCAATAATTATTGTAAACTCTTATTGTTCTTCTAGCTTGTTTTCACTTTTGTATTCTAGAGAGAATGAACTATTTTGTCGGTAATAGTAACTAAATATGGGCATACAAGAACTTTGGCTTTCTTCTGTATCCCTGATTAAAGTTAAATCTTCTTCGGGATTGGGGCGTGTTTTATTGGTTTTACTTTTAAATTATGTGTCCACTAAGTCTTTAGGAATACCGTTATTTATTGCCGCATTTCAGAGGATGTTTAGTGAAAGTTAATATGCCCTCGGATGATATGTTCAGTTGTTAATAATTACATCTGTTACCGTAGATTTGCGAAATAATTCGAAAGCGTATTCAGACCACTTGTTCGAAACTTTTAAATCTAAAAATTTATGTTTTTCCTTTTATATTCCCATACTGAATTTTATCTTGTGCTATAACCTGTTGAATTGTGGATGCAAAACATTACTCTCGTCTATTGTGCCACCAGGATTTTCTTGGCTGTTCGAGTGAACCTGCAGAAAAACTTTTCTTCCAGTTTGGTAACGAAAATATTAGCTAACGTACCCGGAAAGCAGTACCCGCAGCCAATGTTATCCTTCTTGCCTCTTTTATGTCCACAAGACAGAATGACACCTGTATGCAACATCTACGCACGTTGAGTACATCGACTTTGCAGATCTGTGTATGCCTCGGCTGAAGATCACTAGTCGCGTGCCCACATTAAATACTGTGCAGCCATAAAGTATGCTCCTGTATTAACACGTCAAGTGTTTCCAATTTCGTGACGATCACATCTGCAGTCACACGCACAGTAACGGTGGCCCTACTTAAACATACACAGGAGCAGAGGCCTGTATGGAAAAATGTGCCATCGACGAATTCTTTTGTAAACTAATTTACTTTTTTCTTAGCGTATCTTAATCTCTGATCTGGTTTTATGTTTAATTCTTAAATGATTGCTAATACGTTTAATTATGGTGTTTCTATTTTACAGATGCCCGAATACTGTCTAAGACTGACATTGTACAATCGTATAACCAATAAAGGAAAAATGACAGATATAGGTGGCATTAAATCACCAGAAAGAAAAAGAAGAAGATGCTACAGTATGGAATGCTAAAGGGACAAAGTGATAAATAAGTAAATGGCATAATGACGTGTAAATGTATCAAAATCTGTCATTTGCTTGTTGTCACAGATGTCTCTAGTCATATAACCAGAACCCAGTTGCGTTTGTGTAGCTATTACCTCTACGAATATTTGTTATGCAAACTTCTCTTTGAGCCGACGCTAGTTAGTCTCTTGAGTCTCAAACTGCATTACTGGTATTGCAGTTCACATGGGGTAGGTCTTCGTTAGTTGATTTGAAACCAGGGCACGGCTGATAGTCGCTACAAACCATGACTGTAGTAAGGTTGTTTAGTGCGTCACTTGCAAGGTTATAACAAGTATGTACTAATTTGTGTCACCACTCCGACAAGTACTTCGAATCAGTGAAAATGAGTGAGACCTGTTTCAGTATTCACAGTTACATAATAGGTGCAAAAATATATGTGTTTAGAATCAATATGTTCCAAACAGTTATACCATCTATCTCATTGTTCTCCAATAGCTTCGTTCTTCCACTCGTATTTCCCAACCTTTACTTGAGTTCAGTGCCACCTTTTCTTGATCTCCACCTAATCTCATTGGTGACTATCATTTTTCTGCATGCTCTTCTGTTCTTTATCTCCAGTACACTTCTGCTAGTTTCCCTCTCAGTATTCAAATCCATTATACCTCCATACTGTATCTCGGTCTAAATCTCATCACAACCTGTTAAGAATCAGGACTTCTGCATTCATTGTTCTTTACCCAAGGAATTGATGGTGGACTTCTAAAGCAAAGCACTTCCCATAATACAAAAGTTATTATCCCCAAAGAAACTGGCAGTCACAAGTTTTAACATCTTTTAACCATTATTCCGTAGCTGTGCTCGTAACTACACTGCTGTTGTTGTTGTTGTTGTGGTCTTCAGTCCGAAGAATTGTTTGATGCACCTCTCCATGATACTGTATCCTGTGCAAGCCTCTTCATTTCCAAGTAACTACTGCAACCTACATTCTTCTGAATCTGCTTATTGTAGTCATCTGTTGATCTCCCTTTACGATTTTAACCCTACCCCCTCCTTCCCACACACTTCCCTCCAATGCTAAGTTGGTGATCCCTTGATGTCTCATAATGTGTCCTATCAACCGATCCTTTCTTTTGGTCAAGTTATGCCACACATTCGTTGTCTCCGCAATTCTATTCAGTAACTTCTCATTAGTTGCATGATTTACCCATCTAATCTTCAACATTCTTTTTTTAGCCATATTCTGGAAACTTCTATTCTCTTTCTCTCTGAACTGTTTATCGACAATGTTTCATTTCCATACATAACTACACGCCACGCAAATACACAGAAGAGTCGAAGAAACTGGTACACCTGTCTAGTATCGTGCAGGGCCTACGCGAGCACCCAGAAGTGCAGAAACACGACGTGACATGTAGTTCTGAAGGGAACTGACATCGTGACTCCTGTAAGGCTGTCCATAAATCCGCAAGAGTACGAGGGGTTGGAGATCTCTTCTGAACAACACGTCGCAAGGCATCCCAGATATGCTCCATAATGTTCATGTCTGGGGAGTTTGGTGGCCAGTGGATGTGTTTAAACTCGGAAGAGTATTCCTGGAACCACTCTGTTTCAATTCTGAATTCTTGGGGTGTCGCCTTGTACTGCTGGAATTACATAAGCCCATCAGAATGCGCAATGGACATGAATGTACGCAGGTGATCAGACAGGATGCGTACTTGTCAAGAGTCATATCTAGACACATCACGGGTCTCATATCACTCCAGCTGCATACACCTCACACCAGAGCCTCCCCCAGCGTGAACAGTCCATTCCAGACATGCAGACTAATGGATTCATGAGGTTGTCTCCATACCCATACACCCCGGTCCGCTCGATACAATTTTAAACGAGACTCGTCCGACAAGGCAATATGTTTCCCGTTGTTTGCAGCCCGATGTCGAGCCCAGGCGAAGCATAAAGCTTTGTGTCGTGCGGTCATCAAGTGTACACGAGTGGGCCTTCGGCTCCGAAAGCCCATATCGATAATATTTCGTTGAGTGGTTTGCACTCTGACACTTTTTGATGGCCCAACACTAAAATCTGCAGCAATTCACGGAAGGGTTGCACTTCTGTCACGTTGAACGAGTCTCTTCAGTCGTCGTTGGTCCCGTTCTTGGAGTACCTTTTTCCGGCCGCAGCGATGTCGGAGATTTGATGTTGTACCGGATTCCTTATATTCACTGTATACTCGTGAAATGGTCGTAGGGGGAAGTCCCAATTTCATCGCTACCTCGTTGATGCTGTGCGACTATAACATCACGATGAAACTCATTTAAATCTTTATAACCCGCCATTGTAGCAGCAGTAACCGATCTAACAACTGCGCCAGACACCTGTTGTCTTATATAGGCGTTGCCGACCGTATTGCCGTATTCTGCCTGTTTACATATCTCTGTACTTGAATGTGAATGCCTATAACAGTTTCTTTGGCTCTTCATTATACTTCAGGAAAGACTTAGATCAATATTCAGTGTTAAACAATTTCTCTTCTTCAGAAATGCTGTTCTTGCCATTGCCAGTCTACATTTTATGTGCTCTACCTCGGCCATCATCAGATATTTTGCTCCCCAAATAGCAAAACTCATCTACTATTTTAAGTATCTCGTTTCCTAACCTAATTCTCTTAATTCGACTATATTCCCTCATCCTTGTTTTGTTTTTGTTGATGTTCTTTCAAGCTGATGTCCATTCCGTTCAACTGCTCTTGGAAGTCCTTTGCTATCTATGTCATCGGCAAAACTCATCGTTCTTATTTCTTTCCCCTGAATTTTAAAACCTACTCCAATTAATTCTTTGGTTTCCTTTGTTGCCTGTTCAGTGTACAGATTGCACAAAATCGGGGGTAGACTACAATCGTGTACACTCACTCTACAACCCTTTAATGCCTCTCGTCTCTTATAACGGCCGTCTGGTTTCTATACAAGTTGTAAATAACCTTTCGCTCCATGTATTTTACCCCAGCTACCTTCAGAATTTCAAAGAGAGTATTTCAGTCAATATTGTCAAAGGCTTTCTTAAAAGTAGGTTCGCCTTTCCTTGACCTATCTTCTGAGATAAGCCTTAGGGTCAGTATTGTCTCGCGTGTTCCTACATTTCTCTGGGATACAAACTAATCTTCCCCAAAGTCGACTTCTACCAGTTTTTTCCATTCTTCTGTAAGGAAATCGTGTTAGTGTTTTGCAACCATAACTTATTAAACTCATAGTTCGGTAATATTCATCCGTGTCGGAATTGGAACTGTTAAATTCCTTTTGAAGTCTGAGGATCTCTCGCCTGTCTCATACATCTTGCGCACCAGATGGATGAGTTTTGCCATGGCTGTCTCTCCCAAGGCCGTCAGTAGTTCTCTCGGAATGTTGTCTACTCCCGGGCCTTGTTCCCACGTAGAACGTTCAGAGCCCTGCAAAATTCTTCTTGCAGTATCACATCTCCCATCTCGTCTTCATCTACGTCCACTCACCTTTCTATAACAATACTTCAGGTTTATCTCCCCTGTACAGACCCCCTATATACTATTTCCACCTTTCGACTTTCCCTTCTTTGCTTAGGACTAGTTTTCCGTCTGAGCTCTTGATATTCTTGCAGCTGTTTCCTTTTCCCCAAAGGCCTCTTTCACTTTCCTGTGGGCATTATCTGTCTCATCCCTAGTGAAATATGCTTTTAAAATCTTGCATTTGTTCTCTAGACATTCCTGCTATGTCATTTCGCTTTTTCTGTCAATCTCATGTTTTAATCGTTTGTATCCCTTTCCTTTCTTCGTCTGCTTCACTTTTATATTTTTTTTTTCCTTTCATTAGTTAAATTCAATACATCTTGTGTTATCCAAGGATTTCTACCAGGCCTAGTCGTTTTACCTATTTGAAACTCTGCTGCCTTCACTATTTCATCTTCATCCGTCTTCTAGTGTATTCTTTTTCCTTGTACTATTCATCCGTAGCCTATTGCTCCCTCTGAAACTCTCAGCAACCTCTCGTTCTTTCAACTTATGCAGGTGCCATCTCCTTAATTTTCTACGTTTTTCCAATTTCTTCAGTTTTAATCTACAGCTCATAACAAATAAAATGTGGTCAGAGTCCCCATCTCCCCCTGGAAATGTCTTACAGTTAAAGATCTGGTTCCTAAATCTCAGTCTTACCGTTATACAAGGTGTTACAAAAAGGTACGGCCAAATCTTCAGGAAACATTCCTCACACACAAAGAAAGAAAATATGTTATGTGGACATGTGTCCGGAAACGCTTACTTTCCAAGTTAGAGCTTATTTTATTACTTCTCTTCAAATCACATTAATCATGGAATGGAAACACACAGCAACAGAACGTACCAGCGTGACTTCAAACACTTTGTTACAGGAAATGTTCAAAATGTCCTCCGTTAGCGAGGATACATGCATCCACCCTCCGTCGCATGGAATCCCTGATGCAGCCCTGGAGAATGGCGTATTGTATCATAGCCATCTACAATACGAGCACGAAGACTCTCTACATTTGGTACCGGGGTTGCGTAGACAAGAGCTTTCAAATGCCCCCATAAATGAAAGTCAAGAGGGTTGAGGTCATGAGAGCGTGGAGGCCATGGAATTGGTCCGCCTCTACCAATCCATCGGCCACCGAATCTGTTGTTGAGGAGGAGGAGGAGATTAGTGTTTAACGTCCCGTCGACAACGAGGTCATTAGAGACGGAGCGCAAGCTCGGGTGAGGGAAGGATGGGAAAGGAAATCGGCCGTGCCCTTTCAAAAGAACCATCCCGGCATTTGCCTGAAGCGATTTAGGGAAATCACGGAAAACCTAAATCAGGATGGCCGGAGACGGGATTGAACCGTCGTCCTCCCGAATGCGAGTCCAGTGTGCTAACCACTGCGCCACCTCGCTCGGTAATCTGTTGTTGAGAAGCGTACGAACACTTTGACTGAAATGTGCAGGAGCTCCATCGTGCATGAACCACATGTTGTGTCGTACTTGTAAAGGCACATGTTCTAGCAGCACAGGTAGAGTATCCCGTATGAAATCATGGCGGTGAATCGAGGAAGTACAGTACATACTGACGAAACTAAAATGAGCTCTAACATGGAAATTAAGCGTTTCCGGACACATGTCCACATAACATCTTTTCTTTATTTGTGTGTGTGAGGAATGTTTCCTGAAAGTTTGGCCGTACCTTTTTGTAACACCCTGTATATTCAGTCTGAAACCTCCCGTTGTCTCCAGGTCTTTTCCACGAATATAACCTGCTTTTACGATTCTTAAACCAATCGTAAGCTATGATTAAATTGTGCTCTGTGCAAAATTCTACCAGGCGGCTCCCTCTTTCATTCCTTTCCCTGAGCCCTTATTCACCTACTTCTTTTCCTGCGCTTCTTTTCCTATTATTGAATTCCAGTCCCACATCATAATTCAATTTTTGTCTCCTTTAACTATCTGAATAATTTCTTTTATGTCATCATACATTTCTTCAATCTCTCATCATCTGAGAAGCTATTTGGCCTATGAACTTGTACTTATGTGGTAGGCGTGGGCTTCATATCTATCTTGGCTACGGTAACGTTTTCAGTATGCTGTTTATGTAGCGTACCACTGTTCCAATTTTCTTATTCATTATTAAACCCTCTCCTGCATAAGTCCTATTTGACTCTGTATTTATAACCCTGTATCCACCTGACCATAAATCGTGGTTCTGTCATCGAACTTCACTAATGCCCACTATATCTAACTTAAACCTGTCAGTTTTCGTTTTTGAATTTTCTAACGTACCTGCCCGATTAAGGGATATAACATTCCACGCTCCAATACGTAGAATGCCAGTTTTGTTTCTCCTGATGAAGAAATCCTCCCGTGTAGTACGCACCTGAAGATCCGCATGGTGGACTGTTTTACCTCTGGAATATTTTAACCAAGAAGACGCTCTCATCATTTAACCATACTGTAGAGTTTCATGCCCTCTGGAAATATTATGGCTGTAATTTTCCCTTAATTTCAGCTAAGATAAAATATTAATTTCATTACTGTACAAGATATAGAACTTGAATTGATTAACAAGTGGGAAACTAACTGGAAACAATTAATCTCTATGGTTTTGGCCTTGATATTCAATTAGGGAATCATCCAAAGATGAATTTTTAAGCATTTCTGTAATTTCTGTGGCTCAGCAGAGCTGGTTGTGTTCCGAAGATTAGACAGTGAGAACAAATTGTTGCAGCGAACTGATATCAGTTTGGGTGACTAACTTCCAGTAGCTTGATTTAAAAAGAAATTGACCAGTTGCGAGTAGGCCTCGCTCACTGAGGGTTCGATACAAACTTAATTATGTATATAGATAGTTCATGTATTGCAGGAAGCAAGGATTTTGTCGATTTTCGGCTGTTTTATACATTGATACTGGTAGGATGTCGGTCCCAGGTATTCTGAAACTGTTGTGAATGTTTCAAATTCAAGCTCAAAGTCGAATAATTCATGATAACTGAAATATTTTTTTTGTGGTGTAGTTACAAAGCAGCAATTTTCAGATTTTTTCCTCTACTTGTAATGTGAAACCTTTCTTCTTGCCAAATTTCCAAATTGTACGTCAAGATGAAATACCCTACAGGTTTTAATGAGTTTGTGAGTGTCAAAGTATGTGACATAAATGGCGATACTTTTTGACTGCATTGACTTAGAAGCGTAACATTGTTACACTACCAAAGGACTATAGGTCAAAGTATGACGTATTAATTTCAGCCTGATATGTCTACCCGTTCCTAAGAAAAATGAGTCTTTACAGACGGATGGACAGTCAGATAATAAATGACAAAAAAGAATTTTTTTCATGTAATGTACAATTTCGAATTTGTCATTTTACTTGTACTGTGAAATCTTTCTTCTTGTCGGAACGGGAAGTACTGCATAGTTGTTGATGAATGAGTTTGCGAGTATCAGTGGACATGGCATAAATGCCGTATCTTTTTATTGAATTGATTTAAGAGCTAATCTTTATTTTAACGCCATGGGACCATAGACCTTAATATGTGACGTAACTTTCATCTTGATACTCTACCTGCTGCTGAGAAAAAGAAGCTTGGACAGTTTGACAGACAAACAGATAGACAGACGGACGGACAACAGAGGCATCATATAGGGTTCCGTTCTTACCAATTGAGTTACAGAACCCCAAAAAATGACAAAAAATAAAACTTTGTTCGAAATCTGCGATGATCACTAAAAACAGATGAAGCACCAAGGGATTAGTGGCGAGAAATTTGTTAAAGACTCCATGACACACTAAGCTTTCACACCTTAACCACTTTTTAGTTTGCACAGAGTTCTTGAATGCCGTTAGAACGTGTGCTTGAGATCCTATCAGAGATTTGCATCTAAACGACAGCTTAGGCCCTTAACACACACCGATTAGTTCTCAACGCTTCGTGCGCTGCTGAGTGTGCGGCAACGAGGCCCGGGGTGGCCAGTGAGGAGCAGAATTGGTGGATGGCGGAGCGTGTGCCGTCCACACGCAACAGAGTTAGGGACGGGGCCGCTACCCGCGTTGCACAGGGCAGCACAACTTCCCCGTAGCCGCGGAGTGGCGACGTGTGGCGCAGCACTCAGCGGCCGAAGCAGGCGGAGCACGATTGTGGCCGCCGAGTTCGCATAAGCTGCCCGCTCTCTGGAGGACCACGTCGCTGCTGACTGGCCTAAGCGGGACTAGGTGCACAGGCCTGAGGCTAGTGACAAATAGATTATTCCACCTGCTGATTACTCCCCATCACCAAAAATTGCTCTAAGCACTATGGGACTTAACATCTGAGGTCATCTGTCCCCTAGAACTTAGAACTACTTAAACCTAACTAACCTAACGACATCACAAACATCCATGCCCGAGGCAGGATTCGAACCTGCGACCGTAGCAGTCGCGCGGTTCCATACTGAAGCGCCTAGAACCGCTCGGCCTCAACAGCCGGCAACTGAATCGTTACTGAGTTCATTAACACGCCCACTGGCAAATTTTTCAAATGACCTGGACACTGAGGGAATGACCGTTGATAGGCATCATACAACTTAAAGATGCAGTAGATAACCCAGACACTGCTTTGCCTCTTCACGAGATCCCGGTTTCGATTCCCGGCCGGGTTGGAGTTTTCCCTGCCGGGGACTGGGTGTTTGTGTTGTCCGCATCATTTCATCATCATCATTCGTGACAGTAGCTAGATTGGATTGTGTTAAAATTGGACTGTGTAAAAATTGGGACTTTGTACGGGCGCTGATGACCGCACAGTTAAACGCCCCACAAACCAAACATCATCATCAACCCAGACACTTCTTCTGAAAAATGGCTCCGAGCACTATGGAACTCAACTGCTGTGGTCATAAGTCCCCTAGAACTCAGAACTACTTAAAACTAACTAACCTAAGGACAGCACACACATCCATGCCCGAGGCAGGATTCGAACCTGCGACCGTACCGGTCGTGCGGTTCCAGACTGTAGCGCCTTTAACCGCTCGGCCACTCCACACTTCTTCTGAACTACATTCATACCATTCGTATATTAAGTCAAGAAAATCACATAATTAGTCGAAGACCATTCTACATAAAGTGAAGAAAAAACGGCGTGGGCGCCTTTGGTTTTATGCCTTTCAGCACTTCAGATGATCAGGCCAGTAATTACAGCACTGTGAGAGCCGCGCGATGCCTGACATGCGCCGGACTAGTATAGTTGAAACCACTTAACTTCATCATAATGTTTGCATCACATGTAAGGACAACAATAAAGTTCACAAAAGTCAAAACGCTAATTATAACATTACATTACTAATAATGGAACTTAAATATGCGATAACCTCCTCTCAGTATCAATTGTGAAGAATTCCTAGATTTAAAAACAAGCTTTAGCACACATTTTATTTTGACAAAGTTTTAGGCTAAGAATTATCCGTGGATTGTATTGTAAAAGATTTATCATCTGAAACATGTTTATCACTGGAGATTTTACCCAAGTATCTGCCTGCAGCAAACACTATTGTCAAAAGTAATTTTCTAGATGCGTCTCTCCATCAATAAAATGGCAAGAAGAAATAAGTTTTTGTGAAATCCAGAGGAAAAACAAATGTTATATAAGAAGGGAAGGAAGAGCTGTGTGGCCAACTGAATGGTTAAATTATAAATCTAAAACAAAAAGCATTTTCTGTATTTATTATTTACTTGAAATTGATGATGTTAAATCTTGCACATTGTTTATCTTATTATTATGTAAAAAAATCTACACCACAAAGTAAAAATTCAAGGGCCAATCTATTCGAGAAACTGGTAGCAGTATTGACTGCTGTTGCTACGTTCATTTGTGAATGTTCCGTTTCATATTGAAGTCGAACGTTTTCTGTCAGGGGCAATGAGAACAGACTGCCCGGTGTCTGTTTTGTTCCGATGGAGAATTTACCTTGTGATCATACGGTTCAAAAATGGTTCAAATGGCTCTGAGCACTATGGGACTTAACTTCTGAGGTCTTCAGTCCCCTAGAACTTAGAACTACTTGAACCTAACTAACCTAAGGACATCACACACAACCATGCCCGAGGCAGGATTCGAACCTGCGGCAGCAGCGGTCGCGCAGTTCCAGACCATAGCGCCTAGAACCGCTCGGCCACACCGGCCAGCGTTCATACAGTATTTTGTTATTGTAACATTGCCCTGAAAAATAGTTTCATCCTTTAGACGGCCTTATAAGGATTAAAGTAACAACTAACGCAAGATCTTTTGATCATCTAGATGAAACTATGCATGGAAAGAGATCACAACTTTAAAATAAGAATTAATCTTTCTTCAGGACAATGGGAGGCGTACAGGCAAGTCAAAAACTGAGCAGTTCGGAGCACGAATTGCTGGAACATCCTGGTTTGTACTGTACAGTGCTGTTGCTTATTCCTCCAAATAAAGAATTTTTTTGCAGTCGTTCATTTGAGAAAAATTGACAGGTTTTGCCACCCACAGATAACTGAATTAGAGATATCCCAAAATTGCACATGGGGTGTAGAATCTGGCAGTGGAAAAAAGTTCATAACCTAAAAGAGGTGTGTCGAAACAAAATTTGGGTTCTTCTACTCTACTGGCCATTACAATTGCTACTCCAAGAAGAAATGCAGATGGTAAACGGGTATTCATTCGACAAATATATTATACTAGAACTGACATGTGATTACATTTTCACGCAATTTTGGTGCATAGATCCCGAGAGATCAGTACCCAGAACAACCACCTCTGGCCATAACAACGGCCTTGATACGCCTGGACATTCAGTCAAACAGAGCTTGAATGGGGTGTAAATGTACAGCTGCCCATGCAGCTTCATCACGATACCACAGTTCATTAAGAGTAATGACTGGCATATTTTGACGAGCCAGTTGCTCGGCCACCATTGACCAGACATTTTCAATTGGTGGGAGATCTGGAGAATGTGCTAGCCAGGGCAGCAGTCGAACATTTTACGTATCCAGAAAGGCCCGTACAGGACCTGCAACATGCGGTCGTTCATTATCCTGCTGAAATGTAGGATTTTGCAGGCATCGAATGAAGGGTAGAGCCACGGGTAGTAACACATCTGAAATGTAACGTCCACTGTTCAAAGTGCCGTCAATGCGAACAAGAGGTGACCGAGACGTGTAGCCAATTGCACCCCATACCGTAACGCCGGGTGATACGCCAGTATGGCGATGACTAATACACGCTTCCAATGCGCGTTCACCGCGATGTCACCAAACACGGATGTGACCATCATGATGCTGTAAACAGAACCTGGATTCATCTGACAAAATGACGTTTTGCCATTCGTGCGCCCGGATACGTCGTTGAGTACACCATCGCAGGCACTCCTGTCTGTGTTGCATTGTCAAGGGTAACCGCAGCCATGGTCTCCGAGTTGACAGTGCATGCTGCTGCAAACGTCGTCGAACTGTTCGTGCATATGGTTGTTGTCTTGCAAACGTCCCCATCTGTTGGCTCAGGGATCGAGACATGTCTGCAGGATCCGTTACAGCCATGCTGATAAGATGCCTGTCATCTCGACTGCTAGTGATACGAGGCCGTTGGGATCCAGCACGGCGTTCCGTATTACCCTCCTGAACCCACCGATTCCATATTCTGCTAACAGTCATTGGATCTCGACCAACGCGAGCAGCAATGTCGAGATACGATAAACCGCAATCGCGATAGGTTACAATCCGAACTTTATCAAAGTCGGAAACGTGATGGTACGCATTTCTCTTCCTTACAAGAGGCATCACAACAACGTTTCACCAGGCAACGCCGGTCAACTGCTATTTGTGTATGAGAAATCGCTTGGAAACTTTCCTCATGCCAGCACGTTGTAGGTGTCGCCACCGGCGCCAACCTTGTGTAAATGCTCTGAAAAGCTACTTATTTGCATATCACAGCATCTTATCCTGTCGGTTAAATTTCGCGTCTGTAGCACGTCATCTTCGTAGTGTAGCAATTTTAATGGCCAGTAGTATATATCACTTGAGAAGAAACTGTACATTTTATATTCGCCAAATTGGTAGGAGTTCCAGCGTACGTTACTGAGATCACATGGATGGCTCAAAGTGGTTCAAATGGCTCTGAGCACTATGGGACTTAATATCTGTGGTCATCAGTCCCCTATAACTGAGAACTACTTAAACCTAACTAACCTAAGGACATCACACACATCCATGCCCAAGGCAGGATTCGAACTTGCGACCGCAGCAGTCGCGCGGTTCCGGACTGAGCGCCTTAACCGCGAGACCACCGCGGCCGGCTCACATGGATGCACTCAGGCTAAATAACTGAACAAATTTTTGTTGCTAACATGGCGTAACAGCGAGTCAGAAAGAATAGCACTGAAGATAACTTACCAACACCATATTTTGATGAGAAAGGAGTAGAGAAAAGCTTTTGAGGAAATTATAAGTATACAACAGCGTTAATAATAAAACTGGTAAGAATCCGAATGCGCCCACATAACTTCAACCAACCGTTATAATTTTCTATTGATAGAGAGAATAAGTCTCTATTTATAGAGAGAATGATACCTAGGTTAATTAATTAGTTACAAAGAAACACTAAAGATTAACCTACTAAACAAAAAAGTAAACCTTGTATAAACATTGCCACTATCCTTACAATTTGAAAAATTCACCAGGATCTGGGCTGACAGAATGAATCCTTGCACTCAAACACACCATAGCTGCAGAAGTATTCCATCACAGTACCATCTCGTTCTTTCGCGCTGCCAACCATAACCACTATAGTTCAATTCTTTTATCTTGGCGGTTCGCGCATGCCCGCCCAGACGCGGGAGATAGCTGCGTTGCCAGTTGCACGCGCCAAGCAAACTTACGTTTTGGGGGGAGCGCGCAGTTTATGAAGTAAAGCCACCACGGCCACATTAACCCTTTCGCTGCTACAGAGACGTGCTGCCCACACTCCACGCTGTGCGCGATTTCGTCATCACTGCACTGCTCGCCTGTGCAGACACATGGTGTTCCCACTGCTTTGACACACTTATCATTCGATTTCACAAAAACTATTTGGCCCAAAAATTTGATTTTTACACATCTTCTTGACTGATACCTTCCCCCCATAAATAACTTAATTTTGTTTCGATGTTCAACGCAGTTATTGTGCAGCATTAAATGTAGTAAACCACTGCACGAAATTTTGAAGAGTTTACAGAGGTAAAAGTCGATAGCGTATACTTTCCGTATGGTTGATTTCAGTCGCCACTAGAAAGTTCAAAAAATTACATTCAAACGAATAAAACTCATGAAGTAAGACACTTCGATATTGTTTTTAAATGAAGGAAACATTAAGCACTGATCAAGGTTTGAACTCGGAACCTTTCGCTTAGTAGCCAAACACTTTAACCATTACGCTATCGCAAGTCATCATTCAATATAGTTCCTGGAGGACTTTAAACTTGGACGCAAAATACCGACAAACACTGTTGGTATGACTATGGATTACTCACGTTTCGTCGAAGTACAATAGGAAATAAACAATTACCGCTGTTCTTTATTGCGAAAAAGCGGTTAGTGAGAATGATACAAACACCTTTCCTTGCTATCGCCTGAATTAGGAGGCGTATTGCTTGTTTGGTTTAATTAATTAATAGAATATGAAGCAACTGGTATAAAGAATGCTTCTTCCAGACTTTCTATAAAAGAAATTCTGCTATCAAGACATTGCTTTCGTTCAGTTACTTTATTTATGACTGAACGTATCTAAAACTGAAGACACTCGTCCGTGCTCTCTGTACTACAGTCGAGCTCTGGCAACGTCGTTCTCTGTTCATTGGCTGTGTTTTGTGACGTCAGATGCGCAGAAAGAACCTAAACTCGGCCGCCGTCATAAATGACGCGCACTTTAACTGACACGAATCAGATGTTAACGCATAAAATCTAAACACATCTGTCCACCACTTGTCTTTAGCCTAGCCCATCTTCAGCATGTCACACACCAATGAAGTAACCATGTACCATATATAAATTATAATCTTTCATCATGTAAACGACAAAATCACTAATATGGTATTGTATTATACGACGAAAATGAGAATTCTGAACTAAAAATGTCCGCTGTCGTCTGACGATGGGTCCAGGCCCAAAGTAGTTACTGTGAGACGAATCATTCATTCAAAAAGTGTGGCTGGTTGCAGTGTTTTCTTCAGTGATATTCCTGATAACGGCAGTGGTGTTCTCAAATAACACGGATAACACAATCTCATTTCACCTCTGATCAGCAGAAGGGATCCTCTTCACATCTGCTCCTGTCATCTGAGAACAAGTAATGGACTCCCTGCTTTCTGTCATACCACCCCATTGGTCGGAGACCAGCAACAGCTGCAGTAAGAAACTACCGCCCCGTGCGTAGCGTACTGTTAACACCGCAACACAAACGGTAGCGTCCGACGTGGTGCTATGACCGGAAACACGGACTGCCGCATTGTGTAAGGTGATGAACTGCGGTACTTTACTATGGCAAATGACTGTCGTCACCAGTTATGAAGGATATCTGTAAGAGATCCCGTCCTTGTAATTTTTTGGAGAGCTACGGCGGTGTTACTCCCTCATATGTGGGGAGATGTCGGGATCAGATATGACTTCAGGTTACGGCTGGTTGTGACAGACAGAACTCTTGAAGGCACAATGGTTCGTCATGGACATGCTGTGTCCTAAAATTTTACCTCTTAGGTGACCATATAGTGTTGCCATTTTTCAAGAGGACAATACTCCACCGCATATAAAACGTGTCTGTTAGAACTTCGCGATGTGGAGGTACTCCCGTTGCCAGCAGGTGTCCTGGATCTGTCCCTGACAGAACGTGTGTGGGGCCAGCTGAAACACAGTCTTTGTTTCGGTCCCAGTATCCAGAATATCAAAGCCGACCAGTCACAACAGTTGTGGGGCTGCTTGCCTTAGGACAAGATCCAATATTTTGATTCCTACCTTACAAAAAATGGTTCAAATGGCTCTGAGCACTATGGGACTTAACGTGTGAGGTCATCAGTCCGCTAGAACTTAGAAGTACTTAAACCTAACTAACCTAAGGACATCACACACATCCATGCCCGAGGCAGGATTCGAACCTGCGACCGTAGCGGTCGCGCGGTTCCAGACTGAAGCGCCTAGAACCGCTGGGCCACCCCGGCCGGCCCAACCTTACAGAGGAAATTAGCGAGTGCATTCAGTTCAGACGGTGTACAGCGTCATAGTGATAAGTAGGCTTACGCACTGATAAAAAAAATCGCAGCACCAAAAGATATTTAATGTAGAGAATTGAAATTTCGGGAAAACATTTGTCCAGGTAACATATTTAAGTGGTTAACATTTCAGGACGACAGGTCAGTATAAGCGCGAGACAATCTGGTACGTTAATAACCTGTGTAGGCACCAGAATGTTGAGTGCAAGCATGCAAACGTTCATTGACTGTGTTGTACAGGTGCCGGATATCAGCTGTGGAATGGAGTTCCATGCTTGTTGCACTTGGTCGGACAATACAGGGACGGTTAATGCATTTTGTGGATGGCGCTGGAGTTGTCTTCCTATGATGTCCCATATGTGCTCGATTTGAAACGTATATGGCGATCGATCAGGTCAAGGTAATGTGTCGGCACTCTGTAGAGCTGTAGAGCTTGTTGGGTTCCAATAGCGGTATGTAGGCGAGCTTTATCCTGTTGGAAAACACCTCCTGGAATGCTGTTCATGAATGGCAGCACAACTGGTCGAATCACCAGACTGACGTACAAATTTGCAGTCAGGGTGTGTGGAATAACCTCGAATGTGCAGCTGTCATACGAAATCGCACCCCGGACCATAACTCGAGGTGTATGTCCAGCGTGTCTAGCACGCAGACAGGTTGGTTACAGGGGCTCACCTGGCCTCCTTCTACCCGACACACGGTCGTCATTGACACAGAGGCCGAAATGGCTTTCATCAGGAAACACTACAGACCTCCACTCCACCACTCTCGCGTGATACCTCTAAAGTCGTAAAATATTGTGGTTTGTGATCAGTGGAATGCAAACTACTGGGTGTCCTTGAAGTAGTAGATTTGTAACAACTCGTGTCAAGGTGGTTTCAACTGCTGCTCAAATCGCTGCTGGAGATTCGGTACCATGCTCCACAGTCATGCGCCCAACACTACGGTCCCTCCCCTCTTTAGGACCACATGGTCGTGCGGAGCCAGGTGTTCTTACGACTGTACATTCCGGTGACCACTGCTGCCAGCAGTCATATACAGTGGCTACATTACTCCCAAGCGTATCCTCAGTATCGCAGAAGGGACATTTAGCCTCTCGTAGCTCTATTACACTACCTCGTCCAAACAAAGTGTGCTGTTGATAATGGCGTCTTTATGGCCTTAAATACATTCTTGACTAACATGAACTCACCACGTCCAGTCTCATCTACATCTACATACATACTCTGCCATCCACCATACGGTGCGTGGCGGAGGGTACCTCGTACCACAACTAGCATCTTCTCTCCCTGTTCCACTCCCAAACAGAACGAGGGAAAAGTGACTGCCTATATGCCTCTGTACGAGCCATAATCTCTCTTATCTTATCTTGGTGGTCTTTCCGCGAAATATAAGTTGACGGCAGTAAAACTGTACTGCAGTCAGCCTCAAATGTTGGTTCTCTAAATTTCCTCAGTAACGATTCACGAAAAGAACGCCTCCTTTCCTCCAGAGACTCCCACCCGAGTTCCTGAAGCATTTCAGTAACACTCGCGTGATGATCAAACCTACCAGTAACAAATTTAGCAGCCCGCCTCTGAATTGCTTCTATGTCCTCCCTCAGTCCGACCTGATAGGGATCCTAAACGCTCGAGCAGTACTCAAGAATAGGTCGTATTAGTGTTTTATAAGCGGTCTCCTTTACAGATGAATCACATCTTCCCAAAATTCTACCAATGAACCGAAGACGACTATCCGCCTTCCCCACAACTGCCATTACACGCTTGTCCCACCTCATATCTTTCTGCAAAGTCACGCCCAAATATTTAATCGACGTGTCTGTGTCAAGCGCTACACTACTAATGGAGTATTCAAACATTACGGGATTCTTTTTCCTATTCATCTGCATTAATTTACAGTTATCTATATTTAGAGTTAGCTGCCATTCTTTACACCAATCACAAATCCTGTCCAAGTCATCTTGTATCCTCCTACAGTCACTCAACGACGACACTTTCCCGTACATCCCGTACACCACAGCATCATCAGCAAACAGCCGCACATTGCTATCCACCCTATCCAAAAGACCATTTATGTAGATAGAAAACAACAGCGGACCTACCACACTTCCCTGGGGCACTCCAGATGATACCCTCACCCCCGATGAACACTCACCACCGAGAACAACGTACTGGGTTCTATTAATTAAGAAGTCTCAGAGGTAACTAGCGACACGAGAGTTACAGCCTGCATTTGAAGCAAACCTGATTTGCATATTCATAGTGGTGCTACTAGCTCTGCTTTATGCGACTGAGCCGAAATTTGAACAGGCATCATGTTTCAGAGGTAGAAACACGCCTACCGACATCCGTTTATGTCGCGCAATTTCTTCTTGGTGTTATGCAAGTTTTTCCGTCAGTCAAATACCCTCTCAACACATGAGTTTTCATTTTATTTCCTCCGCCCCTAGTGGCTGTTTCACTTTGTTTCGTCAAGCTCAGTAATTGCTTGGTTCATCGAGCACGAATCCCATGAAACCAGCCGACGTTATTCGGAGTACTTGAACACAAGCTCATACTGATTTGCTACGAGTGGAGTGAAGACAGGCTGACGGCTCTACAGGTGAACTCATCAACGGGTGCCGTAACGAGAACCACCGGCGTGGACCGGCGCCGCCCACGCGCAGCCGCGGGGTGTTGCGCGCCGCAGCCTGCCCTGCCCTGCCCTGCCCTACCCGGACGCCGGGCCGCTGGGCGGCGCGTGCCCTAATTGCGTTACGGCCGGGTAATGGCGGCCGGCGAGGGCCAGGCCCGGCTTGTGCCTTCCGCTTCCCCAGTGGGGCGACCCAGCGGCGGCACGCAAGGTTCCAGCACGCGAGCCAGTTCGCTCCGTGCAACAGCAGCAGAAGCCGCCGTGGGTCAGGACACACACGCCTCACTCATTACGCATCTAACCAGAGGAGCAGTCTGCTCGCAATGAGTCTTTAAGATGAATACAGTAGCTCTTCTGCCTTCCTAGACTCTGTAGGTGTAAAGCCAGTCATTTATTTATTTTAAGCAAATGATGCTTTACAAGGTCTAAATATCCTAAGGACATCACACACATCCATGCCCGAGGCAGGATTCGAACTTGCGACCATAGCGGTCGCGTGGTTCCAGACTGTAGCGCCTAGAACCGCTCGGCCACTCCGACCGGCCTAACATTGTTAATATTTAAGGTTGAGTCGTAATGTACTAAGTCACATCCCGCACCTTAATGATCACTGCAAACACGTGCCACGATAAACAATAAACGCATGTATTCTCTACGCTTTCGTTATGACGGCTCACTTGTCATGATGAGACTGGCTCCATCTAGCAGCCGGGAGGAATACACTAGTGTTTCTGTACCAGGATAAGTTAGGTTTTTTGGAACTGCATGGGAGTGCTGCTCCGTACAGCGCAATACAAATCTTCAAGTGGTTTCCTCCATACCACGTCCCCTTCCTATTTTATTGCCTATCCTTCCTTCTTCTTCCTCCTCCTCCTAATCCTCCTTCTTGTTCTTCTTCTTCCTGTTCTTCTACCAACTCCTACTCCCACCCCCCCCCCCCCCCTGTCTTTCCCCTTTTTCTTTTCGCTTCCTCATTCTTTTTCGCCACTCATAAAACTTCACCCCCACAGAAAAGGTGCCGGGGCTACATCATAACCTATATACACCCTGCTCGGGATACAGCTGCCATGCCGCAAAACGATTTACTGATGGGCCGCTATTTAAACTCCACAGCTGAGCATGGAAAATGTAACTGCTACCTAGGCTGTACGTCGTCCTTTTAAGATACCATTATTAAAATTTTTTAAGAGAAACCTACAATTTGATTGGAATCTGAGAGGACTGTAGGAAAAAAACCTCTTTAGAGCTAGTAAAATTGTGACCATTGAAAAGTATCAAAGATTAATTATTGTGTGCACCGTATACGCTTTCGCTCATGTCAAATGCCGTGGCTGTGCCTCTGTGGTCAGCGCATGCGCTGACGGGACTGCGCCTCGCCGCTTTTACAGCTTTGTATAGGAGATGACTGCTCCACCGGCGGGGTGGGGACGTGGGTTTCTCGTTGAAGTTGGCTCCATTAGGCGTTACTGGAGGGATTATAGCTAGCTGTATCTCGATAACCGCTGTGGGCGAACTTTCGTCACTGATACGCGGCTTTCGCAAGGTATCTACGCAGGGATCTGCGTGAGTTGCATGCAGAGTTCCCGATGCCTGAGGTCAAGTTCGTCGTCCTGGCGGCTTCTAAACAATACTAGACAACGAATTTTATCTTAAAACTTTCTACGAGCACGATATTCTCTTTGGCGATTAGTGCTCTGACGAGTGGGCTATCCAGGCTCACCTTAAAAACCATTCTGGAATCGAGATAAGGTCGAACCTTCAACACGTTTCACAATTGCAACATTTCTCTCAGTTGTGCTATTCCAGCAAGTACCTCAGTAGAGCCCCAGTGAAGTTCTGAAGGTAGAGATGCTGATAATCTGAAGTATTGTACTGAGATGGCTAAGTTCATAAGAAGTAGAAGGTGTAACCGATCTTACGAGCCTCCTCAACACGACAAGTAAAGTTACGTATGACAGAAAATCTTTTATTCGTTATTTTAACCACAAAAACTAATACTTGAAGATTTTTGCAAGGAAAAAAGTGCAAAACTAATATTAAGAATAACGTTATTTAAAAAACATGTAAGTAGGCTGTTTAAGTTTTTATATTGGTAACGCCACGTAGCGCTCTGTATGTGCTGTGTGCAGTCTGTGGCTGGTTTGCATTGTTGTTGGAATATCTGCCATTGTAGTGTTGGGCAGCTGGATGTTAACAGCGCGTAGCGTTGCGCAGTTGGAGGTGAGCCGCCAGCAGTGGTGGATGTGGGGAGAGAGATGGCGGAGTTTTGAAATTTGTAAGACTGGATGTCATGAAGTGATGTATATATTATCACTATTAAGGTAAATACATTGTTTGTTCTCTATTAAAATCTTTCATTTGCTAACTATGCCTATCAGTAGTTAGTGCCTTCCGTAGTTTGAATCTTTTATTTAGCTGGCAGTAGTGGCGCTCGCTGTATTGCAGTAGTTCGAGTAACGAAGATTTTTGTGAGGTAAGTGATTTGTGAAAGGTATAGGTTAATGTTAGTCAGGGCCATTCTTTTGTAGGGATTATTGAAAGTCAGATTGCGTTGCGCTAAAAAATATTGTGTGTCAGTAATTTTTCAAAGGGGACGTTTCAAACAAAGAATATTGTATGATTTTATGTAAGCTTTGTACTAGTAGTATGTAAGCCATAACAAAGAAGAGTCTTGTTCTTGTTCTTGTTCGTACGCTTCTCTAGGCGACTTGTAAGGGTGAATTATTTTAAAGTGAAAAATATATGTGTGAAGAGGGACTTCGTATTATTAATTCATAAGAACTAATTACGTACGGATGATCTGAGATGCTCATCTTTTCATGTACTTAACCCTGAATAGCTTTACTGTGCACATGAAAAAGGAGACTAAATTTAGTATGACATTTTTAAGTGAGAAAGTTAATTAATCTCTTCATGCAGTAGAAAGTGGTAGAAATTTAAACTCTAGATATCAGTGATAGTGCGGGAACCCTATCACTAAAAGTGCAAAAAGCTAATGTAATATTATTTGATGAGAGACATCTATTCTTGTAGCCAAGGCAATAATAATGTGTACGTTGCTTGGTCTCGCTCGCGACTGATTTAATTGTTATTTTTGAACTTTAATTTACTTACCGTGGGTCGACAGTAACGATATATTGGGGACCTTTCATAAGAAAGCGAGTAATAAGTTTACAAAAAGGACAGTTAAACATAGGAGCCCTTCCTTTTTTATGAGGTTCTTCCATACGTGCCACTATGCTGCAATAAAAAAAGCTTCAAACAACCATTCAGGCCGCATCTTAACAGTAATGAAAAAGTCAAAAACACAAGATAACTTCATAGAGATACGCAAAGGACGTGTTCAAACACGAAACCTGATACAGTACTTTTATTTGTCACGAAATATGAAACCAATCTACAATCGGCTGGATAGCGAAATTTTCGTTCTATAGTTTACGACATAGTGGAACACGGGAACAGGACAGGTGAGGAGTTTTCAGGATTTTGTGGCGAACGTGGGGCAGCGGGGGGAAGGAGAGTGAGGGCGGAATGCGGATAAGGGAAGGAGGTGGTGTCTAAGAGTCGACCGAAATCATTATGGTGTACGACGCAGTTTACGGTGTTCTCTGACCCGGCCCTGACCCCTTCCCGGTTAATTACTGCAAGGCATCGAGCAGTCGGGAGATACGACAATTTTCGTCGTCAATAGCCTGTGAGGCGGCAGTGATATTAGTGACCTTCCCTCGTACAGGGATCGGCGTCTCGACTGAGGAAAGCTTCTCGACGGATCTCTTACAATAATCATAACTCAAAACCGTTCACTCCAAGCTATCCTCATCCAAGCATACCTTTCCCATCATTTGATGTCTATAAATCTTTAGACATGGTTGACTATCACGAGGAATTCATTGAATTAATTCTTTAATTCATTTACCGTCACCCATCTTGCTAGAAGCCTTCTACCTCCACTTTAAATTTAAAAATCACTATTTCAGCCTAAATTCCAGTATTTTTCCTGACCAGTTTATTGGTCCTCCTATAAATTCTCGTTATTTCCAAGGTGCCTCGGCTTCTCTTAATTTTAAGATGACTCCCACGAAGATTAGATGTCGCGCTATACACTGGTAGCATAGTCTTTCTTTTCCAGGATGGATGAACTTTGCTTCTGACGACAGCATATTCCTCCTCCATTTCAGCAGTAATTACTTTTAGTGATTCGAATTTCATTTATAAATTTCGGATTTTCTACTCTCTTTGTGAAATCTGTTAAGGAGCATAAACGTATAAAGATTCCATGAGAACCTGCCGTTACTTCCTGTCAGTTAAATCAGCGTCAATATCTGTCTCTGTACAACAGCAGTAACTGTTAGGTTAACAGAACAGTTTTTTCATCTTTTATTTAGTTTTCTTTACAGCTGCACATAATCGTTAATAGAGACTAGTTTCGAAGCATTGCGTTTATTTTCAAAGCACTGGCTCCATATCTCATATTCGACTGTAACATAATTCCAATACAACATCTGAGAGATTTGTTCATGCTTCAGGGCAACATGGTTATGTTAACCTGGTGACCTAATGCTTGAATAAGTCTTCAGAACGTCCCACTTGAATTATGTTACAGTCTAACATGAGAGTGCAGGCAATGGTTTAAAAATGAACACAGTCGTTCGAAACTAGTCACTATTAAAGATTATATGCAGGAGTGACGGAAAACTAAATAAACATGAATATGTTGAGTTACTACTACTTTATGCCAACGTAATGTTGGAATCGTAGGAATAATTTTTTCTGTAATTGATGCGTTGAACTGTATAGCGAATTCATATTATTATTATACATTTCTCAATCTAAAAAGTGTTGCAAGACGTCAAATCTACATTAAGCGTTGACAAAATATAAGGGTCGTCCCCCACATGTCCGTTCTGATACCACAGTGCAACCCTGGTGTGATGCAGACAGATGGGGCTGCATCAATTAGTTCGTCGTTCGTATCTGTCAGTACGAGCACGCTTTCTGTTTCGGGATGCCAGCAGTGTAAGCGCGTTGCCACAACCTGCTGTACACGTATGATGAATTGCCTGTTGCTCTTGAATAATAGAAGCAGGTTCGGATAAACCTGCAGTTCAATAACCGACTGACATTCGTTCTCCCACATAAAGCAGATTTACGTAAAATGTTTGTTTAGCGAAAAGTTATGTACAGTCCGAGCCTTCAGGGAAAGCCGCTATGAAGTATACGTTAAAAAGTTATGCAGTAAAAGTGGTTCTGTTGAGGTAGACCTTTCAAGGCACAGTGTTACTTCGTGGTTCAGAAGCCGTAATGTTCCAATAGTCAAGTCTTACGTCCTCGCTGCTAATGATAAACGAGTAGATCTGTGGCCGAAGGTATCTGTCGCCGTAGGAATCCGGACAGGCAAGCGAAATATTAGTTGACACAAGTGTACTTTAAACAATTCTGTATATTGTACTCAGCTTGTGGGTGAAGAAACGCTACACTATTAACAAATTGCGGCTGACGCGGCTAGCTATAACCAGAGCCCGACACGCCAGTAGAGCTAAGTAGCTACTCTGAAGTAGTCTCGAACTAGAAGACTGGTGCCCAGGTGCCCGCCGCTTATGACACCTTACTGGCGGTCTCCATTGGTCGGCGGCACGGAGGTTCATCATTGGTGGCGATGTTAAAGACGCCGCTCGCGGCGCCTACAGGGATCTTCGAGGCACCGGCTCCGGTAGAATCGATAAGCTACGATACTGCACAGAGTCTTACAGAGATACGAAAACCTCTTTTGCCGTGGCATAACCGATAATGGAGATCCACGTTCCCCTCTCATATGTAACGTCACGTATCACGTGACGAAATTCCATGCATAATTTTCATATTACCTTTACCTTAAGCAACAGTGCTAAGTCTGTTATGAACCAGAATATCGTAAATACCATATATTCGGGCAATTACATATCTCTTAAAAGATTTAAGCAAGCTGGCATTATTCACCTAAAGAAAGAGCGCCTTTGGTCTAGTGAAGACATGAAGAAATGTCAACAATTTTCTAACTGGAAACTTGTTGATCAGATTTTAAGATTTAACTGAGGAAATTAGGGTCACATTTCAAAGTTATATCATGAATGACGAACTATGTAGTATGAAATTTTTCTGTTGCTCCTAATGCCGTACAAAATCTTCGTCATAGTAACCGGTCTGCACGGTGACGGCTAAAGTTACTGATCACCAAGCTATTGGAAAATATTCTGACTTAGCTCCAACCGTTTCCGCAGTCTCTCATGGAGTGATGGTACGTGTTACTGACAATGATCAGTGCCTCTAATGGTGGCGTTAAGTTCATCAGTAGCCTCGTGTATAGACTAGTGGACTAGGATCCTTCCTTTTCTTTCTTACGTAACGCAAATGCAATTACACGCTTTACAAGCACTCTTATCACAGCCATCCAAACGTTACAGACACATGTTTGATTCGTTTTAACAGGAAGGGAGAAGGCAACGGCAAAATAACCTCCTCTGGGACCTAGCGCAAGATTACAAAAGCATATTTCTTCCTCCTTCAAACCGCTGACTCGCGACTATCTGACTTATACAGACACTTAAAAATTTTCCAGAATTTCATAAACGAATGAAAAAAATCTGTTTGACGACCAGTTAAACTTTCGAAGCTGTTGTGCAAAAATTCTTAAAGTGCTCATGCTCTCATGCATTCGTCGAACGAGGTGGATCAACGGGGTTTAAATCCTTTTGCATGCCCGTCTCTTGCCTTAACAGATAAGTAGCATGCAGGATGATTCCTTCGAAAAGCAGGAGCTGAATTTGCTTCTTCATCCTTGTCCTATTGGAGCTTCTGTTTCGTCTCTAATGTCCTCGTTATCCATGGCGCGTTAATCACTAATCTTCCTGTTAGTTCAGTTACTCGACTGGCAGAAACAGCTTCTTTCCTGGGCTAATGACTGAGGATATTAAATTTGTTGCCCGCATCTCGTGGTCGTGCGGCAGCGTTCTCGCTTCCCACGCCCGGGTTCCCGAGTTCGATTCCCGGCGGGGTCAGGGATTTTCTCTGCCTCGTGATGGCTGGGTGTTGTGTGATGTCCTTAGGTTAGTTAGGTTTAAGTAGTTCTAAGTTCTAGGGGACTGATGACCATAGATGTTAAGTCCCATAGTGCTCAGAGCCATTTGAACCATTTTTTTATTAAATTTGTTGTCTTTCAATTGAGTAACATTACAAGTTCATTTACTAACAACATTACAATTTAGGCATACCACGGTGGACAACTGTGTACACTACAGTTATCGGACTGTTTCATTGACGGCTTTGGTTGTAGCAGCCGTAGCCCATTTGTTTCGTTAAGAACCATTTATACCAAATATACAGCACACCCTACCATCTGAAAACTTTCTCTTCGCTCTAGTCTTTCTAATCCTAGTAGTATACACTCAGATCGTACTTAATGATATCTTCCATTATAGAAGATACGAGCAGCCTTTACAGGTTGGGTAGTAGCATGAGTTTCTCAGAGGCTTTAAACCAGGACCGACCGCGCCGTGCCAAACTTCACGTGTGCATGATGTGTGGACCGCGTTGTGAGTCAGGTGCTGTCTGTCTCGGCTTTGCTTCGTCCTTGTCCGAAGCTCTACATTTTATTGAATATTGCGGTGTGGCATTCGTTGGAGGCATAACTCTCTTCATTTCTTCAGAGTAGTATTGTCAGCGCCGTTTACCCTTCGCTATTTGTTTTTGGTATGGAAATGGAAATGAGCGTTTGGCGTCATTGGTCGGGAGGCCCCTTACGGGGCAGGTCCGGGCGCCTTGGTGCAGGTCTTATCACATTCGACGCCACATTGGGCGACCTGCGCACCGGATGCGGATGATATGATGTTGAAGACAACATAACACCCAGTTTCTGAGCGGAGAAAAACCCCGACCCAGTCGGGAATCGAGCCCGGGCCCGTAGGACGGCAATCCGTCACGCTGACCTCTCAGCTATCGGGGCGTACTGTTTTTGGTATGAAAGACGTTCACAGGTCCAGTGGCTGTTTGCACAAAAAGAGGCAGTCTATCGCCATAAGCCTCTAAAAAATAATGTGCTTGGCAGAAGAGAGATAGATCATGCAGTTGCATAAGCTACAGGCACTGCAAATTTGCTACGAAACGACACTACAATACCATACAGGAAAAATTTAAAGATTTATAAGACAATTAAAGAGCAAAAAGTTACAACGATCGACAGACGGGATTATTATTCTGTACATCAAGAAGCACTTTGTGCAAAATTAACAGTCTTGAAGCTCGTGGAAAACTTGGTAGTATTTCTGATGTCGCACGTCTTATTCCACTGCCAGCTGCAACCGTTTTATGGAGGCGTACTGCAAAGTACGTTGGTTAAGTGAAGGGTTATGTCTCGGAAAATTTTTCGGTTTAAAATTCGCTGTTGTTCGATTCTAAAATGAAAAAGGAGTGCAGTCAAAAAAATTAAAACATCCGACGTGGATTGCAGACGTCGCATTTTAAATGTACCTGACTGCACACTGTCCGCAGTAAGACATTGCAAACTGAGAAAATAACTTATTTCTTATATAATGGAGATGCATTTAAAAAGAAACTTGTGTTGTTGAAAGGACGCATTCTGAAAAACGCAGTCCGATTCCCTAAACTCAGTGGCGTTAAAGAAAACATAATGTTTGAAGAATCCATTGTGCCCTTGAAAGAATTACAGGGATACTTTCCAAAACGTTTTGAGGCCACTGCCAATCTTACATCTGTTTTAGACCTGTTTTCGAGGCCGTTTAAAGTTTCAATTGAAAGCATCCCTGTGCATGTGCAGAGGTAGCTGATTGATCTGAATGGTAATTCCCGTTCTAAAGCCAGATACCTTTAACGTTAAAACTGTCCAGGACGCATACATTGCTTTCCTCAGGTAGTTTCCATGTCTCCATAATGAAGTTGCAAAAGTGATACAATATTTCGACCAACATATGTATGTGAAAGACGATTTTTCGTTTGTGAGCCTAAATAAGTCACGATTTCGTAATAACCTGTATGCGAAACTCTGTGAAACTGTCTGCGTCTGTCCGTATGCCGACAGTTTGTATCAGATAAAAATTATGTCTTCAGCGTGCCAAGAGTACTTAAATAATACTGAAAATTCATTTTGTTTTTGATCTATTTTGTTGAGAAATTTGAAATATAAAACCAAGTCGTATACAGTGCGATTGTGGCGCTATTTAAATGCAACGCATTCTCAGTTTCCGCGCCCCTCCCACCCCACCCCCTTCTCTCACGCTCACGAGACCGCGTGGCGTCGGGGTGGGGGTAGTTTGCCAGCCAGCCTGAGGGCTGAGGTTCTCATGCCAGGAAACGGCTTGCAACCCGAATTCTTTGGCCACCCCTGTTTTACAGGAACAGGTATTAAATCGAAATTAAGGAGCGCATTGCTTGTTTGCCACTTCTGCTAGGGCACAATATTATAGTTACAACTAGAGCGCTATTATTGAAGGCAGTGTTCCTTATGACGTGCTCGGTTTGGGTACGTCGTGCGAAAACGAATGGTCCCTCCGAGGCGTCACTCGTGTCTTCAGCCAGGAGGTGCTGCAGTGATGAAGAGCCTCGACTTCTGTTTGGGGAGTTTGGAATTCGTTAGACTGTGCAACCTATCTCATGCGGTGTAAATCACTTCAGAAGTATTGCAGGTTGATTCCTTTTTGCGAAACTATGCCCCATTCACTGCCCTGTCCTTCTTAAACTTGTTTTGGCTCCATCTGTAATCATCTATATGTCGAGCGTAAGGTCAGGGGGTCGCTTTCGCTCCTTCACGACTTGTTCCACGACTCCTCATTAGAGAAGCAACTTACACTACTGATTTAAACGCTCATTACCTCGGCAAGCCAGTTTTAAAGACGTAAGTGCTCGGTTACGACGCAAAAAACAGCTGTTTTGTCATTTGTTTTCTCTGCTGTTATGTCTTCCTTTGCTTGCTGTATGGTTATTTAGTGGATACAAGAACAACGAACAGATATTAATTTATTCTACATCTAATATCAAATACTAAAAATAATATATAATTTTGTTGTTAAAGATAACCGTAGGTTTCATTGTAAAATTATATACAGATACAAAATATTTACAATTCTGTCACTCTTTAGTACATTGTCTTCTCAGAAGATATCGAGTCGTGGCCACTGGTATTGGACCGATGACCTTGCAGTTTGGTCCCCCCCCCCCCCCTCCACCCCTTTTAAACCAACCAACCATCTAAATGTGATTCAGCTGACAAACACACACAAACGGCTCTGTGCATGAATGTTCGAACTTAAGTACACTCGCAGGGGGATGCTTGCATCTCATTGTCAGCGGCGTAATAGTTCGTGGCAGCACTTTCGTGCCGCGGTGGCGGCTGTAGGAAACGTGGCTGCGTAACTGGCGGTGGGCGTACTAGAAAGTGCGGACGCCCGGTTTACAGCCGATACCGCGTGTTCTGCACGAGGAAAGTATTGCTATGCACAGTATTTCATCTCCTCACAGCCCTGCAAGTTGGCCTAAGTTTGGATCCTGTACCCCTCCAAGTATGATGAAGATTACGCACGGGTAGTAATCAAACTTTTAGAAAATGATTTTTTCTAATAAAACTTCTAGAAGATGATTTGTTTGTATTAATTTTTCCACTTTTTAATTGTGATTGTGGGGTCAACAATCAGGTCCCAATGACGGTGTTAGTGAGTATGGAACACTCATACTGTACAGTGCCACACTGGCATACTGTACAGTGGGTCACACTACAATTCGTTTGGAGAAACTTATGAATTTGTACAGCAACGGGCTATGGAGACAGCCAGTGCTTCATCGACACGCCTGTTCGCTCTATAGTGCTACGTACACTCACTCATACCACTGTTACTTAGTTCACATAAGAGTACCTACAAACCTGCTGACAGGAGAGTACTTACAAAAACGAAAATGAGGTCTAGAACGAGGACAGAGAGAATTCACGTAACGCTAAAGGACTGTGTAGATTTTTACTGCAGTGTAGGGAGCAGACCGTAAAAAGAACGGGAACGTTTCTGGTAAGATATTACACCAGGTGGAGCACTTTTAAAAATGAGGCAATATCTGGGTATCGAGATCCTTCGTGGTAGGTAATGGCACAGCGAAGGCCTGCTATACATAATGAAAATGCGGCTCTCCTGAGGTGACCTTTAACGCTGGAAATGTTCCTGAACTTCCATTTACTGTCTGCATGTTATTACGCAATGCCTAAACGCTACTGGCATCGTCTGTTACGAAAGATAACATAAAGTGTCAGCTAGGAAGTGTATACTCCTTCTTTCGAGATGTATATTACGCATCGAACATAAAAACTGGTTCTACATAATATATTACTTATCTCTTGACTCTGTTCAGTGTTACTACACCTTGAATTTGATTTATTCTGAAAACTTGCCTTGTCACTGTAACTCCTGGCGGAAGCGAAATTAAGTTTTATCATCTCGACGACGGCGACGTTATTACAAGCGGAGGTAAAGCTTGGATTAAGGATACAAACAGAGCGAGTACCTTTCAAAAGAACGATCCAAGCTTCTGTATTAAGCGATTTAGGAAAACCACGGAAAATCTAAATTCGGATGGCAGAAAAGAACTTTAAGCCCACTGCCTCTAGAATCCGGATCCAGTGTCTTACTACCCCACCTCCACATATTGCAAAGTAGAGACAGCTTAGGTCATCTGTTTCAGCGTGCTAGGACAGTTAATTCTGCACTGAAAAGAACACTACATGGGAAACGCAGTAGAAATAGGTAAAGAATGAAATATCCTAAACAGACTATCGTACATTTAGGGAGGCGGTTAAGCGTGAAGGTGAGAAGACTGGCCCAAGGTAAAAACTAAAAAACAAAAATAATATAAAAAAATTAAAGAGTGAAAGTAAAAAAGTAATCGGAATTCTGATGGCTTGATAAACGAGCAGATAATTTCGAACCACAGATACCGCATCTAGCTGATGCAGTTGTAACGTGGACATGTTACTTTGGTTTTTGTATGTTATCGATATCCACGGCAGAGGGAGAGGAAGTTACGTTTACTGTTAAACGATCTTGGGTCTTGCTGTGGCACAGTCTTTGCCTCTGCGCAATCTGATACATTCTTAGTTGAAGTGAGGTAGGTGATAGATGTGTTCGGTAGTGCTGTGTTGACTTGTGATTATGAAATGAAGAAAGATTTAGGACAGAAAAGAGGGATATCATGTACAAATTGAAAGGTGAAAGAAATATAAATTTTAAATGATGTGATTGTTTTTGAAGAGAAGAAGTTTGAGAAAAGACTGCAGCGTTGCGCAGCTAGGAATAATTATTGTCAGCTAGTTAATTCGCTGAGAGCTGAGAGAAAGCCCACCCACTTCCCTCAGTTGTGCATTAACATATTAACTGATTAAGCTGTCTGATTTTTTATAGAAATTCTCTGTTAACTTGTACCCTTTCTAAATCATTGTTCACTTTGTCAAGCATAGTATTGTTCAGGCCAATGGTAGGTGTGAAGATCACGCGAAGTTTTAATCTGTATTTTTCAATATATACTTCATTCTAAAATCTTTGTCTTGGCATATCATTTCTTAGGAATAGATACGCTCCCCACCCCAATGTTTATTAGTACGCATTCAAATGGTTAAAATGGCTCTGAGCACTGTGGGACTTAACATCTGACGGGTTCCCGGGTTCGATTCCCGGCGGGGTCAGGGATTTTCTCTGCCTCGTGATGACTGGGTGTTGTGTGCTGTCCTTAGGTTAGTTAGGTTTAATTAGTTCTAAGTTCTAGGGGTCTGATGACCATAGATGTTTAGTCCCATAGTGCTCAGAGCCATTTCAACCATTTGAACTTAACGTCTGAGGTCATCAGTCCCCTAGAACTTAGAACTACTTAAACCTAACTAACCTAAGGACATCACACTCATCCATGCCCGAGGCAGGATTCGAAGCTGCGACCGTAGCGGTCGCGCGTTTCCAGACCAATGCGCCTAGGACCGCTTGACCACAACGGCCGGCTTATTACGCATTACCACATGCAATAGTTTGAATATGTATTTATAAACAGATATCTACTGTTGTGCTTTCGACAACTCTGCAACAATATTGTCAAAACGCGAGGTAAGCGCAAATTTTGATTGGGGCCAGATATTTGTTTTTCTTCCGTTACGCATTTAATACAAAGGCAAATTGCCTTCAGATCAGTTACAGCTCAGTTCAGATTAGTTCTGTTTAGTCAAAGGTTAGCATACGAGTTTCAGTCAAATAACTGTTTGTCAAGACAAAGTTATTGGTTATACGTAGATTTCGTAGAGTGGGAGTAAAGTTGGACAAAATTTCAGACGGAAACAAATATGATGGGAAGGTTACACAGTCACTAATAGCTATGAGCTGCGACTTGACCGGATGATCGGTATTAACTGAAATAAACTATAAATAATGCACCAGGCGCGGTCTGCCCCTGCCTGCAGCCATTGCCATAACGATGTGGTCAAAGATTGTATGTGTACACGGCGTTTCGTGAAGGTGGTACAAATGAGAGTCCAACTAACAACTATCAATAGAAACAGCTCGCCAGATGTCGGCCCTCTTTCAGGAGGCACGTACACTGTACCCCTGATCAACAAAATATTTGGTTGACTGATGATTACCGGTTGCATAAAATACCAACGGCTGAATTGCATTGCATATTTCGCAAGCCACCTTTCGGTGTGTGGCGGATGGTACTCCTGGTACTGGTACTTCTCTTTTCCACACTCGAACAGTGTGAAATGTGTTTTGATCTGCCGAGAAGTGGGAACCCATTATCAGTAATCAGACGACCATGGATTAAATGTTCTCAGATGGGGCTCTGTCATATCGTCTCTTTCGTCGTGGAAATATAGCTACGCAGATATATATATAATCAGTACTATCGAATGATCTTATTACAGCGCAGTAGGCGATAATTTTATCAGCAACACCACAGTGCTAGGTGTCACATAACTCGGTTCCTAGCTGGATGTTTGCAGGCAAACATTGCAACAGGATTCACCTCTTGACGCGAATCCCATGAAATCATTGAATATATTGGAGACCGCTTGGAGGTGTGTTGCTGCTCAAGCCCTCCACTCAAGATCATTTCCATGCTGAGGGAAACCGTGTAAGAAAAAGTTGGTCAGGTGCCAGTAGAACTTAAACACTGACGCTTCCCTACAAACCACGTTATGTGTGCAGAGAGTTCACTCATCCCGGGAATCGAGAATATTTATGATTTTTGCCTGTTATCGACACTGACACTGACAAGATAGCGGTGTCAGGGATTCCACAACTTCCGAAAATGTTTTAATTCCAAATCTGAAGTCGGACAGCAAATGACAAAAGAAAATTTTTTATGTGATACAATTACAAAGTAACAGTTTTCAGATTTTTATCTTTGGTTGCCCTGTGAAACCTTTATTCTTGTCAAATTTCATGATTCTAAGTCAACGGGAAGTACCCAGTAGATGTTGATGAGCGAGGTCGCGAGTCTCAAAATATGTGATCTTTGACTCTGAAAGTCAAATTTATTGTATCGCGAAGTGATTACAGACCGAAGTATGTGACATAAATTTGAACTTGATATGTCTGTCTACTGCTGAGGGAAAGAAACGGTGTGATAACACATGATGGTTTTTTTTCGTGTGATATAATTAGGAATTGACGATTGTTGGTTTTTTCTTTTGGCTGTAGTGTGAGGCCTTTCTTGCTGGCCAATTTCACGATTCTAGTTCAGCGGAAAGTAGGTTTTGATGAGTGCCTTTGCGAGTATCAAAATACGTGACATAAATGACCGTACCTTCTGGTTGGATTGATTAGGAAAGTTCAAGTTTCCTATATAGTGAAGGGACCGTAGACCTCAATATGTGACATAAATTTTCACTTGATATGTCTGTCCGTTCCTGAGAAATGGCGTTTTAGGCAGTCGGACAAAGGGACAACAACGTGATCCTATAAGGATTTCGTTTTTACCGACTGAGGTATGGAACCCTAAAAAAGGTGTCTGTTTCCTGTGGCGCTCACAAACACACTCGTTTATACCGTCAAAAGTTTTCTCGTTTATAGTTTTTTTTTTTATTTCGTAATTTCTGGAGAACTGTGTAAGCATTATGAGTATGCTGCCGCGTCATAATTTAAAAAACTGTAGTGGAAAGAAACGTTTCGCCCACGGTCACAGTGACCTTCTTTTGAGTCTACTTGTATGTTTCAGCTGTTCAGAGTCACTTATATTTTGTCATCACTACTCACTGAGCATGACGTTTCGTCACAATTTTATGAACATTGTCGTTATAACTGTTCTCTTTAAGGCGGGAGGAGTTGGAACTTTATAGTAATAGGTTATTACACTACTGACCATTAAAATTGCTACACCACGAAGATGACGTGCTACAGACGCAAAATTTACCCGGCAGGAAGAAGATGCTGTGATATGCAAATGATTATCATTCACACAAGGTTGACGCCGGTGGCGACACCTACAACGTGCTGATATGAGGGAAGTTTCCAACCCATTTCTCACACACAAACAGCAGTTGACCGGCGTTGCCTGGTGAAACGTTGTTGTGATGCCTCGTGTAAGGAGGAGAAATGCGTACCATCACGTTCCGGACTTTGATAAAGGTCGGATTGTAGCCCACCGCGATTCCAGTTTATCGTATCGCGACATTGCTGCTCGCGTTGGTCGAGATCCAATGACTGTTAGTAGAATATGGAACCGGTGGGTTCAGGAGGGTAATACGGAACGCCGTGCTGTATCCCAACGGCCTCGTATCACTAGCAGTCGAGATGACAGGCATCTTATCCGCATGGCTGCAACGGATCGTGCAGCCACGTCTAGATCCCTGTGTCAACAGATGGGGACGTTTGCAAGACAACAACCATCTGCACGAACAGTTCGACGACGTTTTCAGCTGCATGGATTATCAGCTCGGAGACCATGGCTGCGGTTACCCTTGACGCTGCATCACAGAGAGGAGCGCCTGCGATGTTGTACTCAACGATGAACCAGGTGCACGAATGGCAAAACGTCGGATGAACCCAGGTTCTGTTTACAGCATCATGATGGTCGCATCCGTGTTTGGCGACGTAGCGGTGAACGCACATTGGAAGCGTATATTCGTCAGCGCCATACTGGCGTATCACCCGGCGTGATGGTATGGGGTGCCATTGGTTACACGTTTCGGTCACCTCTTGTTCACACTGACGGCACTCTGAACAGTGGACGTTACATTTAAGATGTGTTACGACCCGTGGCTCTACCCTTCATTCGATCCCTGCGAAAGCCTGCATTTCAGTAGGGTAATGCACGACCGCATGTTGCAGGTCCTGTACAGGCCTTTCTGGATACAGAAAACGTCTGATCAATGGTGGCCGAGCAACTGGCTCGTCACAATGCGCCAATCACTACTCTTGATGAACTGTGGTATCGTGTTGAAGCTGCATGGGCAGCTGTACGTGTACACGCCATCCAAGATCTGTTTGACTCAATGCCCATGCGTATCAAGGCCATTGTTATGGCCAGAGGTGGTTGTTCTGGGTACTGATCTCTCAGGATCTATGCACCAAAATTGCGTGAAAATGTAATCACATGTCAGTTCTAGTATAATAGATTTGTCCAATGAATACCCCTTTATCATCCGCATTTCATCTTGGTGTAGCAATTTTAATGGCCAGTAGTGTATTTTGTCATCAATACTCACTGAGCATGAAGTTTCGTCGCAATTTTATAAACATTGTCATTATAACTGGTCCCTTTAAGGCGGAAGGAGTAGGAACTTTGTAGTAATAGGTTACCATTTGGGGGGGGGGGAGTGTGTATCTGCTGTTATCTCCTGCTTCTTGCATTGTATGCCATCACTGTTGGTCACCAGCGGATGAAGTCTGCTCCTGTTTTCGAACTGCTGGACGCAGGGCCCTGTGGCGGCAGTTACTCGGCGGTTGCGTACGTGACTCACGTTGTTGATGCGGCCGATTGGACTCTGAGGGCTGATAGGGCAAGCCTCAGTGCATCCTCCATGTTCATGTCGTTGAAGGTTTTAACATTTCGATGACTCCTCTAATGTTGCGTTTTACCAAACCCGGCTCCTTGGCAGGTACGCAAGTTTCGTTAAATTGCCCTGGTTTCCTGTGTGAGCATTGCCATTGGCCTGCCGGTCTCACCGATGTATAGTTCTCCACTTTGACGTTTCACCTTGTGCACAACTGCAATGTGTAAGGCATCTACTTTGTCCTTCCTGGAGCCTAGCACATCCTGGACATTGCGGCTGCTGCAGACGGTAGGTTGGACATCAATCCGGTGAAAGTGTTCATTTCAATCACTGGCATTTTTCGCATAGGCTAAGAGCACTCCTGGCTGAAGTTTATCGATATCTTGCTTATCTTGCTTTCTTTTCTTGGTTACCATGACTGTGTTGATCGATTTGTGGTTATAATCACTGGCCGAGAACGTTGTGCTCAGCCTTTTGAGCTCACGTGCAATGTTTTGAGCATCACTTAGGCCTGCGCGCGGGTGGACACGGAACGGATAACTCTTCTGTATTGGATGGTGGTTGGATTGAGCGGGCAAATATCTGTCCATATGTACAGGGTTCCGAAATACTCTCTGTCCTAATATGCCTCCGTTGTTCTACATACTTCCACTTCTAGGAATGGAATTACGCCATTCTTCTCTGTCTCGAGCGTGAACTGCATCTTCCTGCGCATTTCATTCAAATATTCACGAAACCTGTGTAGCTATGTTTGACCATGAACCCATATAGCCAACATATCGTCCACGTTCTGAACTAGCATTGTGGGTTTAAAGGAGCGGATCGAAGCGCCATCCCTTCAAAGGCCTCCGTGAATATGTTGGCTTCTAACGGGGATAGGGCAGACAGCATTGCTATGTCGTCTGTCTGCTTGTGGTATTTATTTCTTCAAGTAGAAAGGAAAATATACATTTTGCCAGGTTGTTTCGATTACGTTGTAGAAGTTTCGCTGAGAAGCCCTTACACAGCCTTCATACAGTCCCCACCTCTCCCTAAGTGATTTTCATATTTTTAGAGTCCTGAAGAAAGACAGTTGTGACTGTCGATTTGCTTCAGCCGACAAGGTGCGTACCTCGGTGTAATATTGCTTCCGTAGACAAGCATAAAAGCTTTTTTGTGAAGGCATTCATCTTTCTGTCTCACGGTACGAGAAATGTATAACAGTTATGGCAATTAGTTTTGAAATAATAAACAGTTTACTTATTTTTTTCATCTGTCTCGTTTTCTTTTGACTGCCAATTATAAATACTGTAGGGATCAGTATTTACTTCAGTTTTTAGTAATAATCACGCAGTGGTCTTTCCTAGCGCTGTTAGCCCTACAGGATAGGCACAAGGGATTAAGCGAATCAAGAACTCTAAGGAGGAGGCAATGCCTGGTTAAAGGTGTGAGTCGGCTTGTGAACCTCACTTGGAAGTCTTAAACGGTAAGAGTACAGGTTCACGGGAAACTTGTGGATGGGTTCAGGATCTGGTTTGGCACACCGTTTAAAAATATAATGGAAGTGTAAGACAAGAAGTAAGAAACCCATAGAAGAAATATTTAATGGAATGGTTACGTTATACAATACAAAACGTAGATTATGTATAAAGAAAGCTAAGAGGACTGCGATAAAAACGTAGTATAAAGGGGAATAGTAACTGGCTAAAAATCATAACCGGTGGAAACAATGGTAGAAGTGAAAATGTATTGAGATTTAGACAGAAATATTTCCAAAGAACGCCGGAAGGAGGAGATATGATAAGTTCAAATGTTCGAATGTGTGTGAAATCTTATGGGACTTAACTGCTAAGGTCATCAGTCCCTAAGCTACGTAACCTAAATTATGCTAAGGACAAGCACACACACACCCATGCCCGAGGGAGGACTCGAACCCCCGCCGGGACCAGCCGCACAGTCCATGACTGCAGTGCCCTAGACCGCTCGGCTAATCCCGCGCGACGATATGATAAGTATTGGGACAAGAAAGAAAGTTTTCTTAAACAGGAATAATGCATTGATATTAATACTGACGTAGAATTATAGAATAAGAATACTAAATATTAAGCCAGGGGCACAGTATCGTTTGTAAGCGAAACAAGGAGTGTGCTGCAATGCAAAGAAGTTTAAACTATTTTCAAAAGGCAGGTAAAAGAACTAAAGGGAGATGCAGGTAAACGCAAAAACATGTGTTAGTTTCCCCCGTGCTTCCCGGCAGCTTGAGAGCTAAGCGAGTGAACGTCCATTACGCAGCTGGCCAGCTACGTCAATCTGTGTCCCCGGAAGGCATGTTGTGCAGCCGTGACGTCAGCAGCAAGCGTGGGTGCCCTCTGCGGTTAGCCCGGCAAACACACGCAGTCTGTGCTGCTTGCCTCCCAGCAGAGGTGTGAGGGCAGCAGTGGAGACTGTGCCAACAAGACCTAAGTCTTGAGCTAGTGGTGGTGATGAAACCTTCTGTCCGGCGTTATTAGCCACTACCACCACTGTGCGCGTAACTGAACTACAACGGCGTCCTTTACATGTCGTCATTTTATCGCATGTGCACTATCAGTCTGTCATGTCAGTGAGTCTGATATTCTGAAGCTTTCATTAATTCATGTGTTAACACTCGAGATTCCAATGTGACGATTTCCCCAACTCCAAGGCCACGGCTATGGCTACCGACAGAACTCAGTCTCACCGAATCCACAAAGTTTCCACTCCGAATCTGTCTGCTTGCAGTCCGAGGATAACTGACAAAGAATAGCCAGAGAACTACTTTCATTGGTTTCCGCTCTGTTTATAGCTTAACTGATGTGTTCACATCATCTAAAGGATGATACCGAAGATGATACCGAACGATATGGTGCTGAAGACCTGAGACACAAGGGCAATTTTTTTTAATCGGTCTCGAAATGCAAACCACACTGAAAATAATTGTTTTTTATTTGCAACATGTAGCTCTGCCTTCCAGCTCCTTCTCTGCATAGTCGCCGCTCCGACTTAGACATCTGTCGTAGCATGGTACAAACTCCCCAATACCCTCGTCAAAGAAAGCAACTGCCTGTGGTGTCCGCCGCCAATTCCCTATGGTAGTCTGCAGGTCTTTGTCTGTGTCAAAATGCTGTACTCATAGCCAGCGCTTCATGTGATCGAAGAGAAATAAATCAGAGAGAGCCAAGTCCGTGCTGTATAGTGGGTGATCAAACACTTCCCATCGGACACGCTGGAAGAGCGTCTACGTTACACCTGCAGAGTGCGGCCGAGAACTGTCACGAAGAGCTGGCAAGCAATCAGGCGAAACCGCTCGACAGAACTTCACACTTGACGGGAAGCACTATTTCTTTGGACATCCTTGCGTACTCACTTTGCACTCAGAACGCGATAACGAGCGCACTAGAGACACATGAGCGGAAAATTTCACCCAATTTTCACTGTGATTTTAATTTCGCGACCGATCTGTGATTGGAAAAAAAATAGTCTTCGTGTGTTTCTTGATGTATGTGGCAGTATCAGACTACAAATAAAACAAATAAAAACGTACGAAACTCAGGAACTCCATTCCTAGTGAGTAAAAGTCCACATTGGCTGCACTAGATTTATATTTGAAATTTTATAATATCGATATCGGATCAATTGTTAGTCTTCAGAAGTACACTGTACTGTTAGGTGACATGAAAATCCTCAAGACATGTACCACAAACAACTGTGAGTACCATATGATAAAAATACTGTACTGTGATGAAACTCTCAGCCCCAAAACTGAGATTCCGGCCAAAAATGTGTAAAAAACCTACTCTTTCCAGAAAATACTGAATTTATTCGACAACAGATAGAACAACATTCGTTACATTGACCTTAAGTACAACCGTTTTACTAAATCCGCATTAGGTATATTCAGGTATACTTCATGTTATTGTCTTATTTATGGAGTTATCGAGTTAGTGTACCTCTCCTTGACTTTTTCGTTGCTCTTAACTTACTGTGTTGCGACGTCGGTGCGTCGCATGGTTACACAGTTCTGCTTCTCTGTCAAACGTTTTCTAGGATTTGAATGATCTAGTACTGTAGGAGAGAAATCTTTTGGTTGTGGCAAGCAGCGCCGATTCCAGAAAAGTGATACGGATAAGGATCATGCATAACTTCATATCGTTTTTCTATCAACAGATACACACAACGGAAACTTTAGTCATCAATAGTATGTTCTCCCTCACTCTTTACTAGAGACAGCCAACGCTGCGGCACCGTTTAGATTCCGCAGCTGAAGATATACTATGTGATGAAAAGTATACGGACACCCACAAAAACATACTTTTTCATACGGAGTGCATTGTGCTGCCATCTACGGCAAGGTACTCCATACCAGCGACCTCAGTAGTCATTAGGCTTCGTGAAAGAGCAGAATGGGGCACTCCGCGGAACTCACGGACTTCGGTCAGGTGATTGGGTGTCACTTGTATCATACGTGTGTACGCGAGATTTCCACACTCCTAAATATCCCTACGTCCACTGTTTCTGATGTGATAGCGAAGCGGAAACGAGAAGTGACACGTACAGCACAAAAACGTACAGGCCGAAATCGTCTGTTAACTGACAGAGACCGCCGAGAGTTGAAGAGGGTCGTAATGTGTAATAGGCAGACATCTGTCCAGACCATCACACAGAAATTCCAACTGCATCAGGATCCACTGCAAGTACTTTGAGAGTTAGGCGGGAGGTGAGAAAACTTGGATTTCGTGATCGAGCTTCTGCTCATAAGCCACACATCACACTGGTAAATGCTAAACGACGCCTCGCTTGGTGTAAGGAGCGTAAACATTAGACGATTGAACAGTGGAAAAACGTTATGTGCAGTGACGAATCACGGTACACAATGTGGCGATTGGATGGGCAAGGTGTGGGTATGGTGAATGCCAACAGTAAAATTCGGAGGCGGTGTTGTTATAGTGTGGTCGTGTTATTCATGGAGGCGGCTTGCACCTCTTGTTGTTTTGAGTGGCACTATCAGAGCACAGGCCTAGATTGATGTTTTAAGCACCTTCTTGCTTCCCGCTGTTGAAGAGCAATTCGGGGATGGCGACTGCCGACCTGTTCATAGTGCACGGCCCATGGCAGAGTATTTACATGACAATAACATCCCTGTAATGGACTGGCCTGCACAGAGTCCTGACCTGAATCCTATATAACACCTTTGGGATGTTTTGGAACGCCGACTTCGTACCAGGCCACACCTCTCCTCAGTGCAACACACTGTGAAGAATGGGCTGGCATTCCCCAAGAAACATTCCAGCACCTGATTGAACGTATGCCTGAGAGAATGGAAGCTGTCATTAAGGCTAAGGGTGAACCAACAAAAATGGTTCAATTGGCTCTGAGCACTATGGGACTTAACATCTTTGGTCATCAGTCCCCTAGAACTTAGAACTACTTAAACCTAACTAACCTAAGGACATCACACACATCCATGCCCGAGGCAGGATTCGAACCTGCGACCGTAGCAGTCGCGCGGTTCCGGACTGCGCGTCTAGAACCGCGAGACCACCGCGGCCGGCGAATCAACACCATATTGAAGTCCAGCATTACCGATGGAGGGTGCCACGAACTTGTAAGTGAATTTCAGCCAGGTGTCCGGATACTTTTGATCATATAGTGTATTACGTAGTTTTCAGGCGAAGAACACGTCGACCCGAGATCGGAGGGCATTTTCATAAGCAAAAGAAGCCTTTTGATACGGGGAGTTTGTACTTCGTTGAGGCTCAACCATTCCTTCATTTTCCTTATGTTAGCATAAAAACACTTGTTATCGACACCAGCAACGTTACAGGATAGGAATGGTCGGTGTTGATCACGAGCTAATTGACGACGAGCAAGCAGAGATGCAGATATGACCACCTGCACATTTTAGCGAGTTTGGCTTAGAGCATGCTGTACCCACACACCCGATTTTATAATCTTCCCCATAGCTTGCAAATGTCGCACGATAGTGGAATGATCAGAATCCATCACATTTGGCAGTTCTCGAGTACAATTATGTGGATCATTGTGGATTAATGTTTTTCAACGACCTTCATCAAATTCGGAAGATCTTTCTGAGCGTGGAGAGTGGCTAACGTCAAAACAATCCCCCTTAAAACGATCATTCTCTTGCCGTGCTCTGTCCAGTAGCATTATCCCCATACACGGCTCAAATATTTCTGGCTGCTTCCACTGCTCTCACCCCTCTGCTGCACTCAAACACAGTGAATAGGCCGGATATGTTCCGATTTCTCCACTTGGCACTCCATTTTCTAGCGACCACAGCTACATTCACTATATCCAAATGAAAAAATGTCAATACGTAAACTCAAGTAGCAACAGTGAAATACAAATAAAAAATGGTAGTTGATAAGAAAGTTCATAGCGATCGGAATTTCAATAAGCAAAACAAAAATGGTACGAACTAGGCACCAACTTAATAATTTCACGCACCGCTCCCCTCCCTTACCCATTTTCCTTTACACACTTTTGCCCATGTCAGTTTTTGCTATTAATTGGTGCCTCTCTCAGCTTCGCACCCCAAGCAGCGGCTCGTGCCGCCCGGGATAAAACAGGCGCTGCCGTTACGGCGTGTGAATGCTAACCTTCTTGCGTACCTGTACCGTGTGGTTCCCCGTTTCCTGTTTACATATTCAATCCCTTAATGCAAGCGATACCCCTCACGCACTTATAGGATAGTGTTAGCCTCTGTGTAAAAGCTAAATTAATTATTTTCTGAAATGTGGGAACCAGCAACGTTTAGAAGTTTGTGTGTACCCTATTTTAAATGAGATTAGTTCCTTTTTTGTTCAATAAATCCCACGCAGATTATTAGCAACCTATGACTGCCATTTTAGGAACCGCTACCAAGTCCCCATTCAAATTTGTTAATCTGAGTCTTCATTTGGTGTCTGAATTAGAGCTTGGCTCCGTTGATACCTTTCGGTCAAGATCATAGATAAAGAAATTATGATCGTAGGACTACCCCTGGTTATTACGATATAGTAGTAGGTCTTTATTATTTGTCAGCTAGTAATGAAATTCATCAATGAATTCAGTGTGTCCGTTCCCCTTTCTGTATGAGTGAGTTGACATTTTGATTCATAATAACAAGGATGTTTTAATAATTACAACTGTACCTATAGCCCTTGTAACGAACTTCGAGTTGGGTGCGGAGGGTCTCAGGAACTGAACTGCTCTCTGATTCAAATTCGTGGCGTCGCGCAAAATACGTGATGTGCCGATAACGAGGCGTGTTGCTTTCGCCACAAGCTCTTGAATACTGTTTGCTTGAAACTGTCGTCCTATTCACTCTTCTTGGTTCGGTCACAATTCTTTGAGTACAATGAGCTCACTTTGGCCAGATGATCCTTACTTCCTTGCCGTGTGAGTGTACGTGCTGACCTGTCTGTATATGCAGAGGCCCAAGGAAGTCTGGTAAGATGGAGAAGCCCCAGAGGAGCGTCTCTCTCTCTCTCTCTCTCTCTCTCTCTCTCTCTCCCTCTCCCTCTCCTTCTCCCTCATTTGCAGCCGTCCCTTTCACGGCCCTGGGTCCTTCCTGTCCCTGCGGGCGCCGACGACCGTCAACTAGTGGCTCCCTTTGAAGCTCCACAACAATGGCTGTCACCGCTCCTTAAGGAAAGACGGGGAAGGTCTGTTCTGACGGAAGCCGTATCAGTTCCAGAAGCTTATTCATAAAGGTCGTGTTGTTTCTGTGATCTCTGAAACTCTGTCCGTCTTTAAACGCGCGAGGTGGCGCAGTGGTTAGCACACTGGACTCGCATTCATGAGGACGACGTTTCGAATCTCCGCCGGCTATCCAGATTTAGGTTTTCTGTGATTTACCCAAATCGCACTAGGCAAACGCTGGGATGGTTCCTTCGAAAAGGGTACGTTCGACGTCCTTCGTCACCCCTTCCTAATCCGATCTTGTGCTCCATCTCGAATGACCTCCTTGTCGACGGGACGTTAAAATCTAATCTCCCTTCTTTTCGTCCGTCTTAAAACACGCTTTGCGTTAACTCAAATAGCAGCGCTTAAAGTTTTCTGCTATCTATACAAATATTGTTCGCAACCATTAACAAGGGTTTGTATTTTGTAATACGAGGCGCGTTGAAAAAGAAATGCAACATATTTTTTCTCGGCCAATTTCGGTTGAAAGAAATGCTGAATTTGTTGTGGGACATCGAGGAATATTCCCCCTTCAGTCCCCATAGTTTCATGAAGCCCCATAGGTGGCGGCGGTATATGTGGCCTTCAAATTGGTGTCTGTAACAGATGTGCGTTCAAAGAGAACTGTCATTGAGTTTCTTTTGGCGGAAAACCAGAGGATCGCAGATATTCATAGGTGCTTACAGAATGTCTACGGAAACCCGCCAGTGCACAAAAGCACAGTGAGTCGTTGGGTGACACATCTGTCGTCATCGCCACAACGTCACGCAAATCTGTCTTATCAAAAATGTTCAAATGTGTGTGAAATCGTATGGGACTAAACTGCTTAGGTCATCAGTCCCTAAGCTTACACACTGCTTAACCTAAATTATCCTAAGGACAAACGCACACACCCATTCCCGAGGGAGGACTCGAACCTCCGCCGGGACGAGCCGCACAGCCCATCCCTGTCTTATCTCCCACATGCCATGCGGTCGCACACAGGTGTGACTCCTGCAATGTTGGAACGTTGCGGACACTCTCATTCGAGGTGATCGACGGATCACAATCAAACACCTCGCTGCTCAAATGGATGTCTCTGTTGGTAGTGCTGACTCTCGTCCACCAGTTGGGGTACCCAAAGATGGGTGTCCCGTTGGGTTCCTCGTTGCCTAACAGAAGATCATAAAGAGCAACGAACGACCGCCTATGCGGAACTGCTTGCGCGTTACGAGGCTGATCGCAACAATTTTTTTTGCGAACACCGTCACAGCCAATGAAACATTGGTTCTTCACTTCGAACCGCAAACAAAGCCGCACCTTCAGCCGGTAAAATGCCATAGCGACGGGCTGCTGGGATTCTAAAGGGATTTCTGTGTTTGATGTGTTCCCTCATGGTGCAACGATCAACTCTGGAGGGTATTGTGCTGTTTCACAAAAATTCACATGAATTTCTCCTTCTCCATGACAAAGCAAGGCCTCACACACGTGTGTGTACCCGAGAGGAACTCACAAAACTTCGCTGGACCGTACTTCCTCATCCACTCTACAGCTCGGATCTCGCACATTCCGGCTTCTATTTGTTTTGCCCAATGAAGGCTGCACTCTGCATGAAGCAGTAGTGGATGATGAGGAGGTTATTTTTGCATCAAGACGTTAGCTCCGACGTCGACCAGTGGAGTGGTACCAGAAGAGCTTACAGGACATCCCAGTAAGGTGGCGTAAGGCCATCGCAATGAGCAGAGATTATATTGAAAAATAAAATTTTGTAGCCAAAAGAGTGGGGAATAAAATGGTGCACTGGAGCCATGAATAAAACCAATCTGCTTTCAGGAAAAAAATGGGCTACATACTTTTTACCGCCACTCCTATTTTCACAAGATTTCATTTTCGCAAGGCTGGGGAAAGCATTAACGTCCCACTATCTATATTTATAATACTGTTTTTCCGCCTTAGGCTACGCAAGTTACTACCTGCTTAAGTTAGTGTTAATAACAAAGTTCGTGCCGAAAACCCAGAGCTGCCTAGTACTAAGTTATTTCTAAGGCGCACTGTCAAGTATAAGTAGTCCATTTACAAAGTCGCTAAGTATACTAGCGAGTCAGATTGGTGAATGCAACAATTCTGTTTGAGCGGCTGGTATAATTGTTTCTCTGCTTATCTGTTTAGTCATGTATGTATTTTGTCGTGCTGGCGTCTTGTACGAGCCTTTGTGGTCAATGCTGATCAGCAAGCCTATTATTAATTCTGTTTACTTGTCAAGTTTCTAGACAAAGAAATTTGAAGTGGCTAAAATCGTTTGGAGATCTTATATGCCTTCAATCCATAAAGTTCGTTTATTAAATCATTGAAACATTTTTAGACTTGGAGTTCATCTCAAAGTAATAATTTTTTAAAGACTCCAAGAATTAAGATTTAAATATCACAGTCAGTTTACATTTCTGAAGGTTCATAATTTGTAGTAGTGAGTTGTTTTAAGCTGAAGAGGCAATAGTTGCCAAACAATCGAGAGTTTGTAAATCACAGAGTCTTTGATAGCTGAATTTAGTCGGCCTGATGCCTTCTGTATCAGGCAGCAGACAATAAATTGTTTTTGGCACTGCTAGTTAAGTGTCTGCGACTTAAACTGATCTCTGCTTCAGAATACTCTGTGAAGCATAGATCTCGTCTTGGCCGTTTTTCCTCACAGTTTTTAATCAAAGTAGATTCGCATCACATGTTCACTCCTGCATTCCAGTTTTAATGGCAACGTGATGCATGAGTGGTTATGCGATTTGATGGTTGCTGTAGATAGTTTTTTCCTATTACAACTTTCTTTAACCTACTTTCAGTACTATATTCTCTTCTATCTAACATATCGGCAAGTGAGTGCAGCTTCTAAAGTTATGTGTGGGCAGCCTCCGAACTCGCAATTCTCACGGGTCTGACATAGGTCGACCTTCATAACGTCCTATCTGCAGGCGACCGCCGGGCGAGACAAGAAGAGCCTGTCGCTCACCGGACCATGGATAAGCCGCTTATAGCGGAAACCTGTGGTCCCAGTTTCAGCGAAATGCGGTCCGCACAATAGTATACCCGAACAGGACGCCAGGACGAGGCGAGCCATCCCCATTAGCCAGAGCGAAAGCGAAATGGGTGACAGCTGAACTGAAGAGCAAACAAACGTTCTGCTGGAAGGCAGCGGGACTCCACTCGCTAGTCAGAATAATATTGTCTCCAGAATACTGCAGTTAAAACATGCTCAGTCTTCCGTGGAAACGTAGACCACTAAAAATTCCTGTCCCTGTTTCCATAAATCTTGCTAGCAGAGCGAACGACAGCTACACCAATGGAGTCGGGTAAGGAAGTCGTTGCTTCGTGCAGAAGTTGCTGATTGATTGGTCCACAGCTCTTGGGAGCCAAAAGTTCATAATAATTTGCTGTAAGTGGATGAGCGTTTTGGTGCTGCTCCAAGATGGGAAGCCAGAGACGCGCGCACTGGACAGTCTTATTCTTGGACGGCAAGTGGCTTAGCCATTCGATTTTGAGTTTCAGTTTTTCTTTCGGAACGGCATCTGTTACGATGAAGTGCGGGGTCTGCAAGCACAGCCGCTGTGCAGGCAATCCTGCCCACGCCTAATGCGACACCCCGACGGAGCTCAGAGTTGAACCATCGGCAGCCTCTCACACATCCAACGGTGGTAAGACGACATTACAATGCAACAGACTCGCGCAAAACCGTGGAATAGTTGGGACAGAGATCGTTTCGTTAGAACGGTTAAATTCACGTGGATTCCTAGTATCTCTGAAGAGGATAGCAGGTCGAATATCCGCCCCCGGTAGCTGAGTGGTCAGCGCGCAGACTGTCAATCCTGAGGGTCCGGGTTCGATTGCCGACTGGGTCGGAGATTTTCTCTGCTCAGGGCCTGGGTGTTGTGTTGTCCTAATCATCATCATTTCATCATCATCGACGCGCAAGTCGCCGAAGTGGCGTCAAATAGAAAGACTTGCACCCGGCTGACCGTCTACCCGACGGGAGGCCCTAGTCGCCAGACATTTACATTTAACGGGTCGAATAATCACTCATGTTGTTATGAATGGAGGATAGCCGCGAAGTTTTTGATGTTAAACGTTGGTGTCCTTCTTTTCTGTAACATCCAAATTGTAGGCTCTTTTTTCCCTCAGTTATCAATGTAGTGTCATTTGTTTAGAGTCATACATTTCGATATTAATTGTCCAGCGACTTCCGCTAGTGGCGACTGTGTATTAATTCATTTTTGTTTAACTGTGAAATTGTTAATTTCACTGTTTATCTCATCATTTGGTAGTTGGAAGGGGAACCTTTTTATATTGTTTGCAACGGATTGCTTCACCATAAGGTGGGTATTAAGGCCACAATTAAATCTAGCAGCATAACAGGCGTTTCCTTCATGCGAACTGTTCGTTCACCAAGATGGCTGCTAGTTTCATGGGGATTCCCTGCAAGCAGTTGATATGGCGTGCCAGGGAAAAGAACAAGTTACCTGGTCAGCCCATGAATCACTTGTAGAGTTGATGATCAGTTCGCAAAACTCTGCTAATCCTGATCTATTACAGCTGATTTCATATGCTGCAGTTACGCCCTCGCTCCTAGAAGAAAATGCGGCAGAAGCTTCGGTGTAAATTATATTTTTCTTATGAAATTTGAATAAAGTAAGTTCAGCTCAATAGTGCGAGTCAAATAAACCCAGCCTTCCGCTCCTTAACCATATAATCGTCACAGCTCTTGTAGCACAGAGTGTGATTTGCATTGGAACGCCGCCCGCGGTGGTCTAGCGGTTCGAGGCGCTCAGTCCGGAACCGAGGGACTGCTACGGTCGCAGGTTCGAATCCTGCCTCGGGCATGGATGTGTGTGATGTCCTTAGGTTAGTTAGGTTTAAGTAGTTCTAAGTTCTAGGGGACTGATGACCACAGATGTTAAGTCCCATAGTGCTCAGAGCCATTTGAACCATTTTTTTTTGCATTGGAACACTGTTACGGTGAGGAAAACAAATGAAGAATTCAGGGACTATACTTGTTTTTCGAGGGTCGCCTAACAAGGATCTGTTGTAGGACAATAGTTTGATCCTGAGAATCAGATCAAGTCTGAATTTAATAACCTATGTATTTGATAAGAATCTAGACGTATAATACATTAGAACGAAAGAAAAGAACTTCCCAGCTAAATTAATGTTGAGTGAGAAATTGGTAAAACACAATGAGCACAAACAAGTCTAAAATATTGAAACACAAATCTCCCTAAAAGCTCAGCTTCATCATGAATGTCCTACTATCACTGTGGGGAGGTACCTCATTTAGGTGGACGCCTGCTTGGGAAACGCTACAAGCTTTCGTAATCTGTGCAGCTCACAAATGCAAAGTAAACTGAGTCAAGACTCGCGAAATAATGCAATTAATCAGGCAGATCAAGATGCGTAGAAATTCTGCGAATTGTGAACTGCTCAGAACGTGGATGGTACAAATGCGAAATGCGACACTTACTGAAAACCCAGCAAACATGCGCCAGAGAGTGGAAGTGAACACAGGATAAGGCCAGGGTAAGATGGCGGCAGATACAGGCCGTCTCTGACAAGCACTGGATCACGAGTGCAGCAGACGGTTTACCCGGCACCAGTGCCCAAAATTCTCCTCCTCGACTTTTTAAAAAGGCTGTACATGGATGGCAGGAGGAGGACGTCCGGCCATTTCCACAGTGATCAGCTATAATTTCACTTCATTTTCCTAAATACAGGGGAACTGTACAGAAATTCAACATTCTTTGTTTAATGATTGCTTTTTGACATGCAAGAGTTTAGTATTGGCTGCTAACCATGTTCCACTTATTGGTCGTGCCCCTTGCACCTAAAGAAGGTGGTGGGAATAGTCACGAGGAAACAGTCCAATCTGACATGTCGAAATCTGTCCCGAAATTCTTTACAGAGAGAGAAAACACCCAAAAAAAACTACGTCATAATTTTAGCTGCTAGGACACATTGTAAGTGTTTTTAACAAAAGTAGAACTTTGCCAATTTCTTAGCTCTCCAAGCGGCTGGAGAAATTTATGCGCCTGCCCTAGCCGTAGGAGACAGCACATGCGCAACACGGTGGGGACATACCGTTGGTTGACGGCACATCGATAAACAAATGACGGCCGCGGTGGCCGAGCGGTTCTAGGCTCTTCAATCCGGAACCGCGTGACTGCTACGGTCGCAGTTTCGAATCCTGCCTCGGGCATGGATGTGTGTGATGTCCGTAGGTTAGTTAGATTTAAGTAGTTCTAAGTGCTAGGGAACTGATGACCTCATATATTAAGTCCCAGGTATTAGGACCAAACATTATAAAAAAAAGAATATTTAGTTGCAAAAATATTGTATTCTATCTAGCAAAATCTGGAAAAATGAGACAGATTAAGTTTCAGTATTACATCCTATACGTCTTTCTAAACAGTTGCAGAAAATAATTCGTTGCTTTTTTTGGATTCTGGACATAATATTACCTCTGTCTTTAGAAGGACGACAAACAGACTGGTAATATAATTTGGATTGCATCCTGGACTAATAGATTGATTCATCCTCTCGATAAAGAAATTTTTCTACAGTATGAAGTATTTTTCAAAAAAATGTTGGACAAAATAACTTCCGATAGTTCTTTCTCATTTCACGTTTATCAGCCGCATCGGTATCGTAAAACTTGATATTTGGCATTGTCAGTTTGCACCACCACGTTTTACGAATTTGGTCAACTATGCCTTGTATGCAGCATAATATGCATAACAGAGGCCACGACTATTTTGTCTAAAAAAAGAAGTAATTACTGTGAAGGGTCTTACTGCATTACTTTTTCTTTCATCAGGTGTGCCTGATTTAAGGAAAATGTTTTCGTCATCCAATAGACACTTGGAACTTTTCTGACGACTACAGAGAATGAACAAGGAACTGTTTCATTGTTCGCACAATGTACATCACCTAAAAATTATCTTAAGAACTGTGAAACAGGAATTGTTATAAAATATTTCATGTCTACAAATAAAAAGTTGATGGAAGTCGTCTATAATGTAACATCATATATCGTCTTGATTTTCTTTCCTCTGCTAGTCACTTGTGTAAATTTGCAGCTGCAGCAGTTTAGCTGTCCATATTAACTGCTAGTTATTCAAACAATTAACGATTTTAGGCATTTTTGGTGTGACTTAAGTGCTTAAAATCCGCCAGTGATTACTTGTGACGCTACGCGACGCTACGTTTTCTTTTGCATGGCTGTGGCTGCTTATTCGCCGAACCACACACTTGGCTGGAAAGGCTATACGAACCGCTGTTGTGAGCGGCTCTTGGTATGGCAAATACGAGTAACGTTACCATTTTAAAAAAATATATATACTTGCAGTGCGTCTTAGTAGCTAAAATTTTGACAGTGCAATTTTTTTTCGTGTATTCTTCCTATCTGAAAAATTTCAGGGTAATTTTCGACATATTGGAGTGAACCATTCCCTTATCAGTTCATTGAATAACAAGATTTGGAAGGAAAGGCAAAGAATTTTCTCACGATGGCCGAACGGCGCCATGTTGGTCCATTTTTAGATGTGTATAGAGGGAGGTGAATTCGTTCCGCACAAAAGTACTCCAGGGACTTGCAGTGGCTTAGCGGCAGCTGTCTTCAAACGAGGAAGCCGCATTTCCCGCCAAAACGAGGGGCAGTGGTAAACCACAATCGCCTCCATGAATTGCAGCGTCTTGGGGACCTCATTTTCCATCTCCAGAGCGTCTGCGACTGACCTCCAATGGCCAAGACAATCCACAGGATGATCAAGGCAGACCACAGGACGAACACCCCGTCCGCTCGATTCGTAATAAGATAAACTAAAGCTTAACTCCAGAGGTAGCAAGCCTTGTACCATCCTCAAAAGTAGCTAATAAATGAGTAGAAAAATAATCAAATATCGCTCAGCGATATGTGACGGTCACGCCACTGTGCATAGATGTTCTAGAATTTTTTCAGTAATAGTTGTAGAGATATGTGAATGCGACATAACACGCAGTTCATGGCCGGCCGTTGTGGCCGAGCGGTTCTAGGCGCTTCAGTCTGGAACCGCGCTGCTGCTACGGTCGCAGCTTCGAATCCTGCCTCGGGCATGGATGTGTGTGACGTCCTCAGATTAGTTAGGTTTAGGTAGTTCTAAGTCTAGGGAACTGATGACCCAGATGTTAAGTCCCATAGTGCTCAGAGCCATTTGAACCATTTGAACCAGTTCATAGTGACACGAAACATACCCATGTGGTTTCATGTGAAGTACGTGAATGCATGCACGATTTGTGTGTGTGTGTGTGTGTGTGTGTGTGTGTGTGTGTATGTGTGAGTTTGTGTTAGAGAGAGAGGCAAGGAGTGTAGTTGGGGAAATGGTTCAAATGGCTCTGAGCACTATGGGACTCAACTGCTGAGGTCATTAGTCCCCTAGAACTTAGAACTAGTTAAACCTAACTAACCTAAGGACATCACACACATCCATGCCCGAGGCAGGATTCGAACCTGCGACCGTAGCGGTCTTGCGGTTCCAGACTGCAGCGCCTTTAACCGCACGGCCACTTCGGCCGGCACTGTAGTTGGGGAGGGAAGATAGAATTTATTTTCTTCCGATATTTAAATCGTTGCGTTATTGGCCATAATAGTGATAGACCAAGGTCAAACAATAAAAAAAACATGATCTGCAAATAGAGAGAACAATTAACTGTAAGTTTCCTTTCCTCCTCGTAGGTTAATAGACTGTCCATGCAACAACTGATTTCACACAAAAATCTCGTCAGTTTCAACTGATGTATGGGTCGAAACTGACACGTCCTACAAAATGCACAACTACTATGTCATATCCGGCAAACTCGTTCCACTAATAAAGTGGGAGATGTAACACTGCCTACCGGTAACACCGGGAGTCGACGTAATGTATGGTCGTAATACGGAATACAGGTGGAAAGTTTAGCATTTTAAATAATCGATGTACCCTCATGCTTCTCGAATTTCATTCCGCTTAGGTGCCTCAATTTAATTGTAGTAAATATATTTCTGAGGATGTTTTCGCACATGAACTTTGTAACGCCGGTGAGTGGACAACTCAAGTCATCACGGCAGCGTAAATGTGCTTCACCACTTCTATATCACGGTTATGTTTATGTGTGATGCCCTCGAGCAAAACTAATGTCGTCAGCGTAGTTCTAAGGTGCTGCTTATTGGTGTTGGGTGTTAGAATCTTAATTGGTACAGAATTTTTCCAAACTGTATTCTATCGGCATGGGAACAAATTTCAATGAAGACAGCATGTGACTGAAGGTGTGAGTGAAATACAGCAACTGGATTTAATAAAGACATCATAGTAGACATTTTCCTTCCGCTCGACAATTTTATTTGAATTTTGCTCTCATCCAAGTGGGACTTTCCTGGACCTCGCTGTTAATCAGAAACTAGTCATTAAATCTTCAAATTAATTGGATACGTATCTGAATAGACGTAGTCTGTCGCTAATATGATGTAAATACAAACTATCGTTGTTTTTTGTTACACTATGTAGTTGATTGTGGGACATTAACGATAATCATTGTAAGAAGAAAGTGCGATGAAGTGTTGCACCTGACACAAGTCTTCGCGTTATGAGCATCGAAAGATTGACAGTGTCGGAAATACTGAAAAAAATATGTTCTATAAGAATGTATATGTATCCACAAATAGCTTGCATCAACAACAATACTTATTCATGATTTTCGTTATACTTGTTTTATCGGCATTAGGCCGTGCCCCAAGTCATATTTCTCTGCCTAACGTCTTCCAGTGCTGTAGACGTTATCAACTCAGAAAGCAGCTACAACGTCAAACAGTCTCAGCAAACTGAGTTACTTATACGTATTCTGGCAACTTACGGATCGTGACGTCATCAGACCGCTGGTTAAGCTCGTAGGGTCGCACTGACGGGTATTATTAGTGCTGGTACTAAGGGCCACAACTTGTCTAATATCAATTCTCCTCCTTTTCTGCTATAGTTGTGTTTGTGTTTTCGAATTTCTATGGTTCCTCTGCACATCCTAGCATAGTACCAAATAAAACTGCATAACAAATGTCGGTCCGTCTCCACGATTCAAGGCAGCTGTCTGATGAGGTCTATAACAAACCTTCGCTTGGTTTCGTATAAACAGTTCGGCTTGCTGAACTTCTCTGAGATTGTACGAGCTTTATGAGCCGTCACAGCCACGGATTATGTCTTCAACACTGGAAAACACTGGAAGACGAAACGTTAGGCAAAGAAATATACAGGGTGTTTCAAAAAGAATATACGTATTTCGAATGCATATATATGTTCAATATGTCCTCCATTAGCGACACGAACAACATCACATCGATACTCAAATTCCTCCCATACTCGGGCAAGAATGTCCTTCCTCAGTAATGTTATGGCAGTACTGATCCGGTTCTTCAACTCTTCCAGGTTCTGTGGGAGTGGTGGTACATAAACGTTGTCTTTAACGAAACCCCACAGGATGAAGTCAGAGGGTATCAAATCCGGTGACCTTAGAGCGCAGCTGAGACATGCTGAGTCGCCAGCTCCTTGACGACCAATCTAACCTTTCGGTAGAGTTTCATTTAGATACTCACTCAATTGGCGACTCCAGTGAGGGAGTGCTCCGTCTTGCAGAAAAATTAAGTTGCCTTCGTGCAGCCTCGGAAACAACCAGTTTTGTGAAGTAGCGAGACACTGCTGACTGTTAACCCTGTTTCCATCAAAGAAGAATGGGACGTAAACAGATAATCGGGATATCGCACAAAACACATTAACTTTGGGCAAATCTCGTACATATTCAGTGGCTGTATGTGGGTTCTGTAGGCCCCAAAATCGAACATTGTGTTTGTTTACCTGACCACTATTATGGAAAGTCGCTTCATCACTGAACACGATGCGTTATGTGAAAGTATTGTCCTTGTCAATAGCATCAAGAATTCCGTTACAAAATGCCACACGTTTGCGTTTGTCATCAGAACGCAGAGTTTGTAACAGCTGTAACTTGTACGGCTTCATAACCAACCGACGCCTCAAAACAGGCCAAATTGTTGTTGCAAGCAGTTGTAACTCCCGACTGGCACGACGAGTTGATTTTGAAGGAGTACGTTGGCAAGCAGTTTGGATTAGTGCAACATTTTCTTCAGGAAGACGAGGGTGGCCAGAACTCTTTCCTTTACACACACATACTTTATCTAGAAACTATCGATACCACCTGCGAATGTTCCATCCTTTCGGAGTATCAGTTTGGTACCTCAACCTGAAACGTCTTTGCACTGTAATCAAGGAATTACGCTCCTCAAAATCGAGAGCACAAAATGATTTCTGCTGCGGAGTAGCCATTTTAAACATATGACAGTTAACAAGTGAAATAGAAGACTGACATCTAGCGGCTATTAATATAAATTAGACTATGTATTCATTACTGCAATAGCCGATCCGAGGCGCAGGGATCGATAGTTTGGACAAAATAATACTTTGTAATACGTATATTCGTTTTGAAACATCCTGTACTTCTGACTACAGGATATTGCCAATGGCACAAATGTCACCAGGAACGTAAATATATCAGCCACGAAAGCCAGCTGAAATTTGTATTTGCCTTTTCCATGATTTCCCTAAATCGCTCCAGGGAAATGCCGGAATGGTTCCTTTGAAAAGGACATGGTCGACTTCTTCCCTCATCCTTTCGTAATCCGAGATTGTGCTCCATCTTTAATGGCCGCGCTGTCGACCGTACGATAACTCTAGCTTTCTGTCGTACATATGTTGTTGGCGGCTGTCTTCCTGCGGTTGATGTGTGCTGTACGTCACACGTGGAGTGCTTTCTCCTGTCCGGAGTCGCACTGTTGTCGTTATTCGTGGGACTGAACACTGCTTGTGACATCTTGTGTTTGGTCACAGCATTTCCCTGTTGGTCACATGTTTGTTGCGGTATAATTTCTGGTATGGAACGACGAATTGCGATATAACTGGAAATGTTCGTCTTCAAATTAGAAGTGGTTCAGCTACGAGCACGTCACAAATCGCGTGATTTAATGGAGTAAAGTGATGGCGACATTCTCCTGATAAGGACTCACTCAGATCCGGTTTCGAAACATTTCTTTATTTCCGCAATTTCGCAACAGTTTTTTATCTTTACCGGTATATACACCACCATACTCGTTTACATCTGTACTCAGCAAGCCCACAGTGCGGTGCGGGCTACACAGCAGTGTCTACAAGTTTTATTTCACCACTCTTATTCCTTTCCTGGGTGATACGTGGCAAGTTAGACAGCAGCCACTACTCTTTATAAGCCCGAGTTTGTCTGATTTTGTCGTCCTAGTCACTTCGCAATAGTTATTTTGGAGGAATTGTGCTGTTTCTTGATTTGTTTTGGAACGCAGTCTGTCGGAATTTTGTAAGATTATCCGCGATGTATTTCGCCTTTCTTCTGGCTTCGCCCAACGCAGTTAGCTGAACATTCTTTCTTTCTGACATAGAGAAACAGTACGAAGTGCGCGGCTAATATTTCCGTCTTCTTGATTTCTTCCCTTAACACAGCTTGAGAAGGATACCGGACCATTGAATTAGGATAGGAAATCGTTCGAGCGAAAAAACTGGTAGGCGATCGCCTTCGAGTGTATGAATTATTTTTACTTATGATTATTCGGATAATACTGAATGCGTTATTTACCTTGCTGAAGTGCAGATCAATGTCGTCGTTCAACCTTAAACCACTCCAGGCAGAAACTTCCAGATGCTTGAAAACTGTGACTGATAACAGCCACTTATGGAGATCGCCTATTCACATGACTTCTGATCATCTCGTCTACTTGCGTCTATTAAATTACCGTTGTTTTCATTAATGATCAGCAACGAATCCCTGCATCTCGTGAATATCATCTGCAAATCTCTTCGCATCTCGTAACAGTTTCGTAACTCACATGCGAACGGAGTCATAGAACTACAATCATTCACTACCCAGTTATTTATACAGTGTTTTTCGATATGAACTGAAAATGAAACGACGTACACAAAATGTTATAAGGAATCGAAAACGTATGTGCCATTTTTTAGGCAGACCTGTATTTTTGGAGCTGACGCTACTTTTCTGTAGCTCGTAAGCAAGAAGTCAAAAAAACGTAAAACATACATGAAGTGATCACATTATAAGGATGCCATGAAGTTGCGTCGTTTAAACGAAGCAAATTATTAGCAAAATGCTCGACAGTTTCTGTAGTAAAGCAAGGGAATAAGGGCCATACTTCAGAAATATGGCGTTTCACATCTCATGCGTGTTTTCTTTGCATGTGTTTGTCGCATTCTGTCAACATGTCCGAGGACGTCTCCGACTTGAGACACAATATCTACTGGCTTCTGGGCCTCATAAACGAACACAGAAAGGTGCGTTTATCCTATCGTTGCTTGCGTAACGTTGTCGCTCCTACAGGGAACTGTTTGTTCTACAGAAAAGTCATCATACTGTAGCACAAAATATGCTCCATAACTCTATAACGTACTACTATCAGTGAAGTAGATCCGGTGTAGCCCTCCTGTAACGTTTCTTCTAGATGAAAACGACCTGTGCCTTTATCCACTCACTTGGCGTGTTCCGTTGCCCCAGAGACCTGCGATGGTTGTGTAAAGACAAGCCAGCTCTTCCACATATTCAGGGAAGAAACTACGCTCATTGTGGTCCAGTTGTAACGCTTAGGCTGTACTCACATTTTTTCCCGATGTACTGAATATCGAAGCACGGCTCGGTCGAACAACGATTGAGCGGAGTGATGCAGTGGCATCTATCTGGCGCCCACATAATGTAATATTTCAATGTGCAGACAGTATGGAGGCCACGAATACGGTAAGTGTGAGTCCGTCTTGATGCAAAATACCTTGTTATTTGTTTACTTATTTATTCCCCAAGCTAGCTTCGGCGACAAATATCACCATCACCAGTCGATTCTTTAAAAGTAAAACATGCAGAAAATAGCTTAGTTATACTAGCACAGTAACACATTATTACATTTTTACTGTTCGTTTTCTGAAATATAGTTTTCTATGGATATATCATACTACCTTATTTATTGTATGTTGTGGCACGTTTTTAAGAATTATTGTCGCTGTTTGCGGTATGTTTTCTGTGCATTTTCTGTTGCCGTTTTTTCTACGAGTACATCATGTCATCTGCAACTGTGTGAGCGGCTTTTAGTAAACATATACTAAAAGGCGAGCTTCCGGATGTCAGCTTATACACTTCGGGTTGCCGCGCGGGGTAGCCGCGAGGTCTTGAGCGTCTTGTCACGGTCCGCGCGGATCCTCCCGTTGGAAGTTCAAGTCCTTCCTCGGGCATGGGTGTGTGTGTTGTCCTTAGCGTAAGTTAGTTTAAGTTAGATTAATTAGTGTGTAAGCCTAGGGACCGATGATATCAGCAGTTTGGTCCCGTAGTCCTTACCACAAATTTCCAATTACACTTAGGGTTGCGGTAGTGTTGTGGAATACAGTTTTGGCGTGTACTTGGCTGTTACTTATTATTCGTGTACTCACGTTCGTTCGACGGCATGTAGCTGATTCCATACACAGAAAAACAAAACTTTCACACTTCGTTTATGATCCAGAACATTATGCCATCTTGCTTTTCGCGTGTGTCGCGAGAGATGTATCGCATGTTGCGAGAAGGCTATAAAAACTGTAGCGGGAGTTACGATGACATCTGTTCCTTATTTAAGTCTCTGTCTGTGATGGGGAAGTGGTTCTTTTGCGTGTGTGTGTGTTTTCTGTTCTGAGTTCATGGTCAGTTCTCTCAGAGCGGCAAAGAGTGTGTTGTTGCATAGTGTTGTGTTCTCATTTATTACATTTTCCCCTTCCACTATAGCCTTTTTCATGTAGTAATTTTCTTCTGTTGTTAGTAGTCGGTATAGGCTGTAGCTGTGTTTTAATTTGTGTAGATCACTTTCGATATTAGTGGGGTTATGTTTTTTGTTCGTTAGGTGTTCTGAGAAAGTTGAATATGTACTGTCACTCTTTAGAGCTCTCATGTGGCTCTGTGTACCTCGTTCGGAAATTTCTGCTTGTTTGTCCTGTGTATTGGGCCTGACAGGAGTTGCATATGAGTTGATACATTCCCGTGCTGCTCAATTTATGTGAGGTGTTTTTATCTGGTTCAAGAAATGGTTCAGATGGCTCTGAGCACTATGGGACTCATCTGTCCCCTAGAACTTAGAACTACATAAACCTAACTAACCTAAGGACATCACACACATCTATGCCCGAGGCAGGATTCGAACCTGCGACCGGAGCAGTCGCGCGGTTCCGTACTAAAGTCCCTAGAACAGCTCGGCCACAGCGGTCGGCTTTTTGTCTAGTCTTAGCCTTTTCTGAACTATGTTGTTTGCTCTGAATGTTATTAAGATTCCTTGCTTTTCTGAGATGTTTCCAACTCTATGTGATATTTTGTATGTTAGCGTGTACCATCTGTCTCTTTTTCCTTGTGTGGTGTGGTCTGCTGTATTGTCTGTGTGTTCTGCCTCTGGGTTTTCAGATTCTTTGGTTGTGCTCTTGAGTTCGTGGCCGCTATTTCTACGTTTCAATTTTACCTTGTTGTTGAGTTTGTTTATGATGTCTGTTTTGTAACCGTTTTCAACAGCAGTTTTTTTATTATATTTAGTTCCTGTGTGTAGTTTTATGGTTTAAGAGGTGTTCTGTTTATCCTGTGGAGTTTCCAAGATAAAGTTATAGTATGGAGGCTTTTTGAAATTTTGAAATAGTTTAAATAAAAGCTGAGCAATCAAAGAAATGAGTATATGAAAAACCAGTAAGAAAGGGACAATGATTATAAGTAACTGACTGATCTAATCAACACTACAGATTTTCAGAATAATATTAATTCAATGAAGTCCATGAGAGTCAAAATCGCAGACAAGAATAGAGAGCCGTCTGCATCGGGAGAAGCCATTTGTTCTTAGGCTAAAGGGACAGGACAGATGGCAGAAGCCGGTGGTTTGTGACAGATGCATTGCGTATGGTCAGTGGACTCAAAGGCACGTGGGACAATGTAGTTTCTTACCATCGATACCTTAGAGACTATTAAACAAAATGGTGAATTTATTCTACGAATGTCGCATTGATCAGAATAAAACAAGTCGTCTTGCCATGCAAAGACCAGTGAAACTTTATTAGAGACAGCTACGATGCATTTACCTACGGAGTCCAGGGAATAATGAGGTCATGTCACTGTAATTCAGGTTATGGGGACTACTTACCACGCTGAAAACTTGGCAAATGTTGAAAGTGGATCCTCAGTCCAAAACCTCGATTGTAGGATGTGCAGCAAGGAGTGTGATGATACGTTCAGTACTAAAGTGGCGGAATAACAATCTGATGGAATATTGTCCCTGTTGTGTCGGCTAATATGGGAGTCAGCACCGACAGAAACATGGAAGAAGAGAAGTTGCGATGGCCGGTGGCAAGAATCCAAAACGATCTGTATATAACACTTTCAGATTGATAGAACACTTTATTTCTAAAAACTTATCTTCTCGTTATGAGGTGGCCTGATGTGCTTCCTGTGCCTCTTACATGAAATTACTTTTATAGCCGTCCGGAGTGGCCGTGCGGTTCTAGGTGCTACAGTCTGGAGCCGAGCGACCGCTACGGTCGCAGGTTCGAATCCTGCCTCGGGCATGGATGTGTGTGATGTCCTTAGGTTAGTTAGGTTTAATTAGTTCTAAGTTCTAGGCGATTGATGACCTCAGAAGTTAAGTCGCATAGTGCTCAGAGCCATTTGAACCATTTTTACTTTTATACACTGTTACTACTCGCATAACACAACCGAAGTATCGCATTCCTATTAGTACTAATTATCTAAAAGTCTGCGACCGAACTGGACCCGACCAGCTATGGGCGGCTGGTTAAGTCAGCGTTGTCAGGGTGCGAGAAACTCTGCCTTCCCGGAGGTGTGGCGCTGTCCGTTCTTTCCATTGGAGCTCGGGTGAGCGACTTATTGATGGCGTTTCGCGGCTCTGCGTTGGTCGGTGTGCAGTCGATGCTTTAGGACTGCACAGTTTCTACTTCTGAGTTGTCAGATCCAATCATCAAATGGACGGCATCATCTTAAACTATCAACAGTTAATGACAAGTTGAAGATCCATGGTGAACATCATAAATCGGTCAATATACTTCTCTAAACTCTGAGAGTATTTGGCTCTTTTCTACCAGCTTCAGTACATGACAAAGAAGAGCCGACTTGACCACCTGCTAGTAATTTCTTTTATTCCAGTCAAATATCGTCATAAATGACAAGCATCACATTGGGAAATGTAGGGAAGCTACTGAGTGTAGGACGCTGCTGAAGACATCAAGACTGCTGGGCAATTCCTATGATAAAGCCAGAAAGGCAGTACTACTGTCACAGCGGCATAATAAGAACTTACACACGTGCCCAGGGAGTCAGTAGTTTGTGTTTCGAATTCAAGTAAACAAGCTTTTACGTCACCATTTTTCCCGAAACAGTCACGTAATGTATGTAAATTAATAATGAAAGACCTGATAGATTGAAATATTTAATCAACACCAAGTAATACGATAAGCCACAGTACTAGTAATTGTTGGCTATTGGCTACTGCAACTCTACTCTTCATTTACTCTTGATTCGGATATGCATGCCTTATATAAATGAGAGGACGTTGAAAGCATTCTGAATGGTGCAGAAGCACACGGGCTACCAGGAGGGTAAAAGTAGGCCACCATACCTAGGCTGACACAACCATAGGGTTTACTTTTAACTTCAGTAGTATAGAAGTCTTTTGTAGAGTTGTGCTAACCTTCAGTTTGTAAATTTACCTAGATCGCTTTCGAGGGTGGTGGTCGCTCTCGTCAGTCTGTGTATATTCAAGTACGAGGTGGCGCTGTATTTTCTAAATTTCGTTTAAAGATATCAGCATTGAAAAAGGAGGAAGTTCGTTATCCCATAGTGGTACGAAGTTCGCGGCAGGCGTAGAAAGCGATACGCTTGGGGGAAACGCACTCATCAACCGACACTCTCTTTAAGTACACGAGAGGCCATAAATTACCGCCCAGAGGCTCTCCCGTGGCCTAGAACAGCTGTGGACAACCGCTAGCGCAGCAGCAATGGCCGAAGATGCTAATGCCGTTTCCCCAACGTAAAACATATTCAAACTGGAGTACCAGGTCAGATAAAGAAACTGAGAGAGCTCTTAACGACACGACATGGAGACCTAAACTTCGGTAGCAATACGGCACTAGATCTTAATGGACAGCGTGACAGATTCTTGGCTTGAACAACAACAAAACAACAAATTGTGAGTCATCAAGTCCGATAAGAATGCCGGCGGGGGGGGGGGGGGCACACATACAGGGTGTTTCAAAAATGACCGGTATATTTGAAACGGCAATAAAAACTAAACGAGCAGCGATAGAAATACACCGTTTGTTGCAATATGCTTGGGACAACAGTACATTTTCAGGCAGACAAACTTTCGAAATTACAGTAGTTACAATTTTCAACAACAGATGGCGCTGCGGTCTGGGAAACTCTATAGTACGATATTTTCCCCATATCCACCATGCGTAGCAATAATATGGCGCAGTCTCTGAATGAAATTTCCCGAAACCTTTGACAACGTGTCTGGCGGAATGGATTCACATGCAGATGAGATGTACTGCTTCAGCTGTTCAATTGTTTCTGGATTCTGGCGGTACACCTGGTCTTTCAAGTGTCCCCACAGAAAGAAGTAACAGGGGTTCATGTCTGGCGAATAGGGAGGCCAATCCACGCCGCCTCCTGTATGTTTCGGATAGCCCAAAGCCATCACACGATCATCGAAATATTCATTCAGGAAATTAAAGACGTCGGCCGTGCGATGTGGCCGGGCACCATCTTGCATAAACCACGAGGTGTTCGCAGTGTCGTCTAAGGCAGTTTGTACCGCCACAAATTCACGAAGAATGTCCAGATAGCGTGATGCAGTAATCGTTTCGGATCTGAAAAATGGGCCAATGATTCCTTTGGAAGAAATTGCGGCCCAGACCAGTACTTTTTGAGGATGCAGGGACGATGGGACTGCAACATGGGGCTTTTCGGTTCCCCATATGCGCCAGTTCTGTTTATTGACGAAGCCGTCCAGGTAAAAATAAGCTTCGTCAGTAAACCAAATGCTGCCCACATGCATATCGCCGTCATCAATCCTGTGCACTATATCGTTAGCGAACGTCTCTCGTGCAGCAATGGTAGCGGCGCTGAGGGGTTGCCGCGTTTGAATTTTGTATGGACAGAGACGATACGTGGACGTTGGCGTCATTTGGACCGCAGCTGCAACACGGCGAACGGAAACCCGAGGCCGCTGTTGGATCACCTGCTGCACTAGCTGCGCGTTGCCCTCTGTGGTTGCCGTACGCGGTCGCCCTACCTTTCCAGCACGTTCATCCGTCACGTTCCCAGTCCGTTGAAATTTTTCAAACAGATCCTTTATTGTATCGCTTTTCGGTCCTTTGGTTACATTAAACCTCCGTTGAAAACTTCGTCTTATTGCAACAACACTGTGTTCTAGGCGGTAGAATTCCAACACCAGAAAAATCCTCTGTTCTAAGGAATAAACCATGTTGTCTACAGCACACTTGCACGTTGTGAACAGCACACGCTTACAGCAGAAAGACGACGTACAGAATGGCGCACCCACAGCCTGCGTTGTCTTCTATATCTTTCACATCACTTGCAGCACCATCTGTTGTTGAAAATTGTAACTACTGTAATTTCGAAAGTTTGTCCGCCTGAAAATGTACTGTTGTCCCAAGCATATTGCAACAAACGGTGTATTTCTATCGCTGCTCGTTTAGTTTTTATTGCCGTTTCAAATATACCGGTCATTTTTGAAACACGCTGTATATACTGTTCTGCAAGGTAACATAACATATTAACTACTCCGTGGAAGTAAATGAAAGGGCCGAGAGTATGTCGCCAGCCGTGTCCCGTCGAGAATAGGAAGTTGGATGTCACAAGGCGTGCAGTCAAAACGACTATGGCGCCAAATGGGGCTGGCGCCGCATCAGGAAGCAATCGGAAGAGTGGGAGAACACAGTGTCTGTCAATCAGCGATCAGTTACACAATGGTGACGTTCTACATTGCAAGCTGGCTCGAAGACAACACTTGAATGACTTCACACGGGAAACTGGAAGAAGGACAAAGTATGACGAGTATATCCGAAGAGTTTAATGTTGTTGACAGCACTGTTTCATGTGCACTGGAGAACGTTCCGAATGAGAGGCACTGCTGCCTGAAGGAGATGAACTGGTCGACCACGTTCAATTACAGCAGCAGATAATCACAACATTGTGCAAAAGGCAAGACAGGATCCACGTCAAGTCAAGAGAGCAGCTGCAGTCTGAGTAGTGATTTTGGACGAACCTTAGTATGCACACAGATGGAAACACGTAATACACCAAGGAACACTGTCGAACTCGATCGTTTTGGTGGTCCAGGTGTTACAGTGTGGAGAGGGGTAATGACGCAAGGAGGTACTGATCACCAAATCTTTGAACATGGTTCACTCGCCGGCCAACGGTACTGTGTCAGTGTGCTTCTCCCCTATGTGTGTTTTTTCAGGTGCATTTGACCCTGACCTCATTTTTGTGGATGAAAATGTGCCACGTAATCGTTGGCGCAGGACGAGGAAGCTTTCAGCTTGGAACGAGAGAATATTCGGCGAATAGACTGGCTTGCCCGTTCCCAAGACTTAAATCTCATACCGCACGTGCGGGATGCGTTGGGGAGACTTACTGCGACACGTCCACATCGAGCATTTCTCAATCTATTTGGTGGAGGAATGGAACGGCCTGGCACAAGAACTCCTGGTCAACCTTGTGGCCATCATGGGACCATGGAGTATGCGTACTGTCCATGGTGATTACACACCCTATTTAGAAGCATGTCCTGGCTTTTGTAATGACCAGGAGAGCATCATAAATGGCGGTAAATTCAAACTAATTACTATCCTTGAATAAGAGTGTAATTTCTGATAGTCTCATTGCGTATTTCTTTCAGTTACCTTCTGTAATATACTGTAGTAGTTCTTTATATGTGTGGTCTAAGTTTCATTCAGCTATGTTACTTTCGTCCTTAAGTTTTGGACACCACACATATAATTTAGGAAATGTGTTGTGGACTTCTTCGCTAAAGCAATTTCAGAAGGATGAATTTAATATTTCAGCTTTCATTTTATCACATTTTGCTCCAGTACTACCACGGTCGGTTAGCATGTAGACTGACGGATAGGTTCAGTTCATTTATTTTATGCAGAACCAAAACAGTTTAGAGTTTTTGACATATCTGTAGGAATAGCTTGCTACAGAACTGACTGAATGCTATTGTCACAGTTCTTATACTTGTTTCCACTTTGTCCAGTTTTTGTTTTCCGCAAAGAATACGGTTGTGTTTGAATTTGCCATATACCACTCTGTTTTTGTGATAACCTTCTAATTTTTCTGCTGAACGAGGTGAGTCCGTCCCATCCTTATTATCATCAACTCCACAATAATTAATCTGTCTCTTCGTCTATGTAGCCTGTTAATAACCCCACCAAAGGGTACAATGCAACTGATACTTATTAGATGGCGGACTAAACGTCGTTGCAGACATTCAAAACCTCATCTGAACAGAGAACAGAGTACCTGGAACGCCGATCTGCGGTTCGATCTCATCTCTCGCCTGCTTCAGGCCGCCTGCCTCTAATCCTGCGATATTTCTCAGAATGTCCGCCCTCGTTTCCATTCATTTCTGCTGCGACAATAAGGCGGGTCGCAGATATTGGCGAAAAACGTCACCCGTCGATAAGCATCCCACTTGTGAGGTGCTTGCCAGCTCAGTAGCTCAGGAAAAAGCATTGTGAAAATATTTGAATTGTTGCATGATATTCTCGCAAAATTGTTGGTTACCGCAGAAAAAAGTGGTTGAGAACAAATTAAAACCTTCGAACAACATAAATTTCTAATGAAAGTTTACGTTTTGTAATTCCTTAAAGCAGAAAAGAACCTACAAAGAAAGTGAATAATCGTTTCCGAGAAACGGAATCGTCATACACTCAGATTTCAGCTTAGGCGAGTCATATTTCCACGAAAGTGATGCATGTGCCAAACCAATGAGTAGAAGATGTGGCACGCACACCGATGAACTAGTAATGGACTGGCAAATGTGATCACAACCCGTGGTGAGCGCCAGAGTGTTTGCATTGAGTAACGAACCACACTCAGGTTTGTCCACACTGTTGGCTAAACACCGGAGAGATAGTGACTCCGGACATGTCAATGGAGAGGTCTCAATGAAGTTTCAACGCATCTACTGCGGACTGGACTAACGGCATCCATTCCATTGCTTCGCTTCAATTGACTTCAAACTGTAGGCATCTGAGACTCCAGTGTGATCGTGAACGCTGTCCCTGACGGCCTGCGGGACAAAATGTAGTGCTTTGATACGAGTTCATTCCAGCCAGTGCTACAGGAATGAGTACATGTGCATTACAAACTCTCGCGGTGAGCGTAGTTCGGTAGCCCGAATTTTTTGTCGATATGGTACACAGACGCAAAATGTGCTCCATTTTTAGGCGTCGTCGGATTCAACATGCGATTTTTATTCCTAAATCTTCCACTACATATTCGAATTTGCACTCCGAAAGCCAATACACATAACGTGATGCAGGGTATTTCGTTCTAAAACCATAGAGTACAAATATCTATGGTGTGAGCGTTGGGATGCGCGGAACGAGAATTCCGTCCACATCATCTTCCGCAGCCCAAGCCATGTGATTTTGAAACTGCGCGTTTTAGTCCGTATAGCGCTTGGCGTATTTTGAGTGTTATTACTTCACTGTCACGACAGAGCACATTCAGAAGTACCGTGAAACTTCGTATACGAGTTTTAGAGACTAGGAACTAAAATTGGCTTAAAGACGAGGAGAGAAATGGTATGATATACTGTAGCTCCAAAGAAATGTATGGCATGCGTAGTGAAATACAGAGATATGTAAACAGGCAATATACGGTGCTGCGGTCGGCAACGCCTATAAGACAAGTGCCGGGTGCAGTTCTTAGACTGGTTACTGCTACTACAATGGCAGGTTATCAAGATTTAAATGCGTTTGAACGTGGTGTTATAGTCGGCGCACGAGCGATGGGCCACAGCATCTCCGACGTAGCGATGAAGTAGGGATTCTTCCGTACGACCATTTCACGAGTGTACCGCGAATATCACGAATCCGGTAAAACATAAAATCTGCGACATTGCTGCGGCCGGAAAAAGATCCTGCAAGAACGGGATCAACGACGACTGAAGAGAATCGTTCAGCGTGACAGAAGTGCAACCTTTCCTCAAATTTCTGCAAATTTCAATGCTCGGCCACCAACAAGCGTCAGCGTGCGAACCCTTCAACGAACATCATCGATATGGGCTTTCGGAGTCGAAGGCCCACTCGTATACCCTTGACGACTGCACGACACAAGGCTTTACGCCTCGCCTGGGCCCGTCAAATACCGACACTGGACTATGGTTCCAATGGCTCTGAGCACTATGGGACTTAACATCTATGGTCATCAGTCCCCTAGAACTTAGAACTACTTAAACCTAACTAACCTAAGGACAGCACACAACACCCAGCCATCACGAGGCAGAGAAAATCCCTGACCCCGCCGGGAATCGAACCCGGGAACCCGGGCGTGGGAAGCGAGAACGCTACCGCACGACCACGAGATGCGGGCGACACTGGACTGTTGGGACTGGAAATACGTTGCCTGGTCGGACGAGTCTCGTTTCAAATTGTATCGAGTGGATGTACGCGTATAGGTATGAAGACATCCTCATGAATCCGAGGACCCTGCATGCCAGCAGGAGACTGTTCAAGGTGCTGGAAGCTCTGCAGTGGTGTGGGGTGTGTGCAGTTGAGGTGATATGGGACCCTTGATACGTCTAGACACGACTCTACCGTACGTAAGCATCCTTTATGATTAGCAGCATCCATTCGTGTCCATTGTGCATTCCGGCGGACTTGGTCAATTCCAGCAGGACAATGCGGAACCCCACAAGTCCAGAATTGCAACAGAGTGGCTCCAGAAACACTTCCACTGGCCATCAAACTCCACAGACATGAACATTGTTGAGCATATCTGGAATGCTTTGCAACGTGCTGTTCACAAGAGATCTCCACCCCCACGTACTCTGCAGAATTCATGGTGTCAGTTCCCTCCAGCACTACTTCAAACACGAGTAGAGTCCATGCCACGTTGTGTTGCGGCACTTCTGCGGGTTCACGGGGCCCTACTCGATATTAGGCAGATGTACCAGTTTCTTCGGTTCATCAGTGTAGTTCAGACTGAGCTTTTTTCGGTAACGAGGTAAGAGACAGCATCCAACAATATTTTTATGTTTTCTGTTGTACTTATTCATACTGTCGAATATATTGTAATCAGTTAAGTAACAATGTCACAGTAGGCGAATCCGAAGTGTCACGGAAAAACAATGGATATAGAACTATGAAACTGCTACAGTAAATACGGTTAGCGATTTGATCCACTTGCTTGTACACTATTATTTTCTACTTTTCTTTATTTACCGTTCTGTTTTTATAGACAAGCAAAATATCTAAAAAGTTTCAGCAGCTCATCAGAAAGGTAAAATCATACACTACGCATAAAAATAAGAAATACAAGATCAAAGCTCGAACTTTGGAGTAATAAAAGAAGTAATAGCTAACAATATTTCGTTAGAATTTGTATTGCACTGATTCATGTTGTCGAACCTGTTCTAATTAATGACACTGTATAGGAAACTATCTCATGCAGGCATACTTTGATACACACAGGGATTCGATAATGTCATAAACTGGTGAAAATTAGTCAGACTCTCATGTATTAATTTTATCTGCATATGAACATACCACAAGTATGTATACATTGATGGCCAATTTATCTAGCGCTTGTCTCGAAAACACATGGCCGTAAAATCGCAGAAATTATCTCTACACTACAAGACTTTATAATACCGGGTGTCGATATTTATCAACATATAAAGTGCCTCATATCAATATGACATTTGCAATTATACGTTTGTTGTACATACATGTGAATAGTAACTGGTCCTCCTTGCACACACTTCTACGTCATCCGTAGCAAAGGCAATACTGCACAATGGCTGTTAGTAAAACTCAAACTCGCAGGAACGAATATAATACAAGGCGAATACGTGTAGTATTCAAGTTTTGCTATTACCGCTAACGGTAGACAAGCGGCGTCGTCCCACAAGCACATGACTAGCCCGGTTAGACGTTGAGACCACGCACAGTAGGCTATGCACGCTCCAGGAATATATATATATATATATATATATATATATATATATATATATATATATATATATATATATATATATATATATGAAATTCAAACGAAGGATTCTCTGTGCTACTCCATTCGTGCAGTGAAAGACGAAAAAATTTGTGTACGTGAACGCAACGATAAAAGGAATAACATGTGATGTGAGATGCACGATACCGCCACCAGAATGGTTGAATGGGTCCCCCTCAGATACATGACCTCTAAACTTATTCAACAGGTTTATAGGAGATCCCCATAGAATCTCTGTTAGACTTTGGTAGAGCCGCAACATCTCTAAATTCGTTCGAAGTCTGTTGTCATGCTTACCCCATAAGGACTCCAACATCAGGAACAATACTGTGGAATTGGTCGCTCTAGCGTCTTGTTGGCAGGTGACGTTACGAAATCATTGTACTTTCCCAGAATGCTTTCAGGAAGTTAAAATGTTCCGTTCGTTTTCCTGAACACAGATTTTTATACTCCAGAAATAGGTTCCAAGGGAGGTACACCCACTTGAAGGTGCTGACAAAAGATAGTAGACAGTGCAGTTTTCAGTGATCGAAAACACAGATGAGGCATACCAAGGAAGTCTCCTGAAGGTTGTCCGCACATTTCGAATTCTCCGCGCGGCCGGTCGGCTGTTGCAAACCCGGTCCGCGCCATCTGATGGGAATAGACAGCTTCTGGGCTCCGGCGCACCAGATGCGTCGGGAGTAGTGGAGAGAACCGGAGCGGTGGGCAGTCGAGCTGGACTGGAAGCGTGTCAGGAACACGAAGGAAAGTTGTCGGCGTGGAGAGGAGGAACGCTGCAAAGTGCAAAAAACTAATAGCTTTGGCGGGGGAGCGGGGAAGGGAGGGGGCGGGCGCTCGTGTGTGTACGCCAGGAACAAAGCTGCGTGTGCGTATGGTTAATTGCAAGTTGTTTAAATGGACGTGGCCGACATGGAATGTTTGATGCTGTGAGAAATATAGTAATGTATCGTGCCCGAGCTCCTAATTCTGGGGAGATCTGCAAAAAAGACCTTATACTTGGGATACGGAAGACGGCTCCAGCTGTTTTTGTGTTGGGGGCGCGGGAATCAGTTACCAGGCGTCCTCCGACTGAAAGTACAGCATCAGCCCCTCTAAAACTGACTGCAGTACGCAAGACTGTTGGGGGTCACGGGAATAATTTCATGTTTCAGTTTTTGAAACTTCAACTGGTGCGCCAGCTGAGGCCAAGACGTCGAATATTCCTTGTTATTCTGTGATATTTACAGGAGCCTTATCTTTTGATAAAGGCTTCATCAAAAGTATTCCGCTGGTTCAAGAGAAATTGAGATTAAATTAATTGTTAGTTTAATGAAGAAATGCTAAGATCCAATTAAATGTGTTACCTTTTAAATAAATGGGAGAGACATTAAGGTTAACCTGAATTTCCTGCTACGACGAGTTTGAGTTTTCTTCATTGAGGTAGTGTGTTAATGTATGTTGTATTAAAAGAATTGTGTCTTGTGAATTTTGTTAAGAGTGTGTGTGTGTGTGTGTGTGTGTGTGGGTGGGTGGGTGGGTGGGTGGGTGGGTGTGGATGAGCCCAGTCCACCACTCCACACTTTTAAAGTAATTTTTTTATAGTTTCGTTTAAATTCCAGATCGTTTAAGTTTACCGACTGGTACAGCCTGTATTAATGTTTTAGCTTCACACTTACAAGGACAGTGAACTGGAGCGTCATCACGTAGCAGCCACATTATCCTTCGAACCACCAATTGCACGTCTTCCATGAGGCGAGACGGATCATCCGCAGGAAGTGCATACCTGTACGTACCTCGCTTTGGGGCGTTGTGGAACAGTGACTGGTCCCATTAGACGGTTCCAATAATGCCTACCCAAACACTGAGGCTGGACTGGTCATGAGGGTTCGCTGACACCATGCAATGGGAATTCTCCTGAATGTTGGAGATACTGGCCCGAGAAAAGTTAGCCTCATGTATGAATACGATAGATCGCAGAAATCCCAACACTGCGCGACTGACCAGTAACAAAACCGTGGCTGCGATAGCAACTCAGTACGTGATAAGATCTCCACGTGACGTAAATTATACAGATAGTGGCAGTTGTAATATAGGATGTTCCACACGGTCGTCTGGCTTACCAAACTCTGGCACGCCACCTGCGTGCTGCTCATACTGAGGTCACCGTCAGAAACCATTCATCTCCGCTTTCGAGTGGGCGTTCCTCCCTTGGAACCACCCTTTGATCTCTTTTGCTGCTAACCCTCTCAGTGATCGTTTCCAGTAGTTTGTCCCAACTAGCAAAATTACTCCGTATAAAGAGAGCTACTGCTGATTAAATCAAGTGGAAATCCTTCTGCATTCCTCATGATAGTCCAACGACGATACCCTGCTGTAGAGCTGTTGACCATACCTCATAAATCGCTTAGGTATGTTGAATACATTGGTGATCCTATTGCACTTCCTTGACGCACAGCCCATCTTAATTTCTTTCCTGTTCAACTTTCACCGTTTATGGGTACTCAGAACAGCAGCTCCACGTTAGTGACATTTCAGAACCAGCGATAGTATTTAGAGTGCTAGTCTTATGTTAGACACCAAACAAATGAGACTGCAAGCAGTAATAAGAAACTAGTACACTGCTGTTTTTGATGTTGAACTGTCCTTACGATATGACTGGTAGTATTAGGGACGATCACATCAGAATACGTGGAAAACAGTTTGCTACAAACGTGTTCTTTCGTCCATATGGAATACAGAAGACTCTAAGCTCCTGTACTTTCTCGAGATACATACAAAAACGTTTTGAGAAGTATAGCAAACATACAGTTATAGTTTCTAGCCTATAATCAGCATTTGAACCCGCATGAGTATTTCATCCGTAACGAATGGCATCGTGAGGTCTGCAACTGTTGATAAATATCAGTAAAACGGGCTACTGCAGCACTCACTTATTCATTTTCCCACTACGCGTTTCGTTGGTTCGTATCACTGTTTCCTGGTGGAGAACTGTCTACTTGAATTCCTGGTATTAATGTAAAAAATTGACAGCATCTCCAAACCACATACAATAAAAATTACATTCCAGTCAAGCAAAAAAATTTACGACAGAATACCTCATAACCTAAAAATAGGCCAAGACATATTTTCATCCTCTGATATGTATAAAATCACGTGTAAATGCCCAGCTCATTGCATAGGTCTAACAGGCCATAACTTCACAACAGACTCAAAGAACACATCAGTGTCTTCCGATACGACGCACCACACCAATCTGTACTAGCATCTCACATAAAAGATACAGGACATGCATCTGATAGCTTACGAAAGTGGTTCAAATGGCTCTAAGCACTATGGGACTTAACATCTGAGGTCATCAGTCCTCTAGACTTAGAACTACTTCAACTTAATTAACCTAAGGTGATCACACACATCCATGCCCGAGGCAGGATTCAACCAGCGACCGTAGTAGCAGCGCAGTTACGGACTGAAGTGCCTCGAACCACTCGGCCACAGCGGCCGGCTGATAGCGTACGAAGCAACCTTAAGATAACTATACACAACCTGAAAACATGGTCCTGTTCTGTTACAGTCAATTCATTACACCTTTTTAAGTACAGGAAAGGAATCTTTGTGCCCATGTAATTATTTGATGTTGTTGTTGTGGTCTTCAGTCCAGAGACTGGTTTGATGCACCCCTCCATACTACTGCATACTGCACAGGCTTCATCATCTCAAAGTAACTACTGCAACTTACATACTTCTGAATCTGCTTAGTGTATTCATCTCTTGGTCTCCCTCTACGATTTTTACCCTCCACGCTGCCCTCCTTTACAAAATTGGTGATCCCTTGATGCCTCAGAACATGTCCTACCAACCGATCCCTTCTTCTAGTCAAGTTGTGCCACAAATTCCTCTTCTCCACAATTCAGTTCAGTACCTCTTCATTAGTTACGTGATCCACCTGTCTAACTTCCAGGATTCTTCTGTAGCACCACATTTCGAAAGCTTCTATGCTCTTCTTGTCTTAACTAGTTATCGTCCATGTTTCACTTCCATACATGCCTACACTCCATACAAATACTTTCAGAAACGACTTACTGACACTTAAATCTATACTCGATGTTAACAAATTTCTCTTCTACAGAAACACTTTCCTTGCCATTCCCAGTCTACATCTTATATCCTCTCTACTCCGACCGTCATCAGTTATTTTTCTCCCCAAATAGAAAAACTCATCTACTACTTTAAGTGTCTCATCTTCTAACCTAATTCCCGCAGCATAACCCGATTTAATTCGACTTCATTCCATTATCCACGTTTTTCTTTTGTTGATGTTCATCTTATATCCTCCATTCAAGACACTGTCCATTCCGTTCAACTGCTCTTCCAAGTCCTTTGCTGTCTCTGACAGAATTACAATGTCATCGGCGAACCTCAAAGTTTTTATTTCTTCTCCATGGATTTTAACTCCTACTCCAAATTTTTCTTTTGTTTCCTTTACTGCTTGCTCAATATATAAGTTGAATAACATCGGGGATAGGCTAAAACCCTGTCTCACTCCCTTCCCAACCACTGTTTCCCTTTCGTGCCCCTCACTCTTACAACTGCCATCTGGTTTCTATACAAATTGTAAATAGCGTTTCGCTCCCTGTATTTGACCCCTGCCACCTTCAGAATTTGAAAGAGAGCATTCCAGTCAACACCGTCAAAAGCATTCTGTAAATCTACAAATGCTAGAAACGTGGGTTTGCCTTTCCTTAATTTATCTTCTAAGATAAATCGTAGGGTCAGTATTGCCTCGCGTTTACCAACATTTCTACGGAATCCAAACTTCTACCAGTTTTTCCATTCGTCTGTAAAGAATTCGTGTTAGTATTTTGCAGCCGTGACTTATTAAACTGATAGTTCGGTAATTTTCACACCTGTCAGCAGCTGCTTTCGTTGGGATTTTAATTAATACATTATTCTTGAAGTCTGAGGGTACTTCGCCTGTCTCATACATCTTGCAAACTAGATGGTAGAGTTTTGTGAGGGCTGGCTCTCCCAAGGCTATCAGTAGTTCTAGTGGAATGTTGTCTACTCCCGGGGTCTTGTTTCGCCCCGTGTTCTGTCAAACTCTTCATGCAGTATCATATCTCCCATTTCATCTTCATCTACGTCGTCTTCCATTTCCATAATATCGCCCTCAAGTACGTCACCCTTATATAGACCCTCTATATACTCCTTCAACCTTCCTGCATTCCCTTCTTTGCTAAGAAATGTTTTTCTATCTGATCTCTTCATATTCATACAAGTAGTTCTCTTTTCTCCAAAGGTCTCTTTAATTTTCCTGTAGGCACTATCTATCTTACCCTAGTGATAAATGACCCTACACCCTTACATTTGTCCTCTACCCATCCCTGCTTAGCCATTTTGCACTTCCTGTAGATCTCATTCTTGAGACGTTTGTATTCCTTTTTCCCTACTTCATTAACTCCATTTTTAATATTTTATCCTTTCATCAATTAAGTTCAATACCTCTCCTTTACCCAAGGGTTTCTACTAGCCCTCGTATTTTTACCTACTTCATCCTCTGCTGCCATTACTATTTCATCTCTCAAAGCTACCCATTCTTCTTCTACTATATTTCTTTCCCCCCTTCTTGTCAGTCGTTACCTAATGCTGTCTGTGAAACTCTCTGCAACCTCTGGTTCCTTAAGTTTATCCAGATCCCATCTCCTTAAATTCCCACCTTTTCGCAGTTTCTTCAGTTTTAATGTACAGTTCATAACCAATAGATTATGGTCAGAGTCCACATCTGCCCCTGGAAATATCTTTCAATTTAATGCCTTGTTCCTAAATCTGTCTTACCATTATATAAGCTATCTGAAACCTTCCAGTGTTTCCAGGCCTCTTCCACGTGTACAACCTTCTTTCATGATTTTAAACCAAGTGTTGGCTATGATTAAGTTGTGTTTTGTGTAAAATTCTACCAGGTCTCCCATGACTACTAAAGTTTCGTCTCGCTTCGCTATATGAATAATTTCTTTTATCTCATCATACATTTCTTCAACCTCTTCGTCGTCTGCGGAGCTAGTTGGCATATAAACTTGTACTACTGTGGTAGAAGTTGGCTTCGTGCCTATCTTGGTTGCAATAATGCTTTCACTATGCTGTTTGTAGTAGCTTACCTGCGCTCCTGTTTTTTAATTCTTTACTAAATCTACTTCTATATTACCCCTATTTGATTTTGTATTTATATCCTGTATTCACCTGACCAAAAGTCTTGTTCCTCCTGCCACCGAACTTCACTAATTCCAATTATATCTAACTTTAACCTATCCATTTCCCTTTTTAAATTTTCGAACCTACCTACCCGATTAAGGGCTCTGACATTCCACGCTCCGATCAGTAGAACACCAGTTTTCTTTCTCCTCATAACGACATCCTCCTGAGTAGTTCCCGCCCGGAGATCCGAATGGGATACTATTTTACCTCCGTAATATTTTACCCAAGAGGACGACATCATCATTTAACCATTCAGTAAAGCTGCATGCCCTCAGGAAAAATTAAGGCTGTGGGTTCTCCTTGCTTTCAGCCGTTCGCAGTACCAGCACAGCAAGGCCGTTTTGGTTAATGTTACAAGGGCAGATCAGTCAGTCATCCAGTTTGTTGCCCCTGAAATACTGAAAAGGCCCTTCTTCAGGGACCACACGTTTGTCTGGCCTCTCAACAGAAACCCCTCCGTTGAGGTTGCACGTATGGTATGGCTATCTGTATCGCTGAGGCACGCAAGCCTTCCCACCAGCGGCAAGGTTCATGGTTCATGGGGGGAACCATATGATATAGTAACGGAATTATGATATAAATTAAACAAATTGCCAAACTCGAGCAACTGCACCTTTCACTTATCTTTGTACTCAACGTTAACAAGTATATATCTGAAATGTATAACATCTCTCAACTCACAAAGTAAACATGAAGTACAGTGAAGTGCATATGCAACAAGTATCAGTATGCAGCATCTTCGACTTTCCTTATAAGCACATTTGACTCTTACGAATTCATGTTTCTCTTAATTTCTGTATTGCCCTTTCTGAAAACAAATTTTATTACGAGCCTTGTACTTTGTCTGGTGCTTTGAAAAGGCGTCTGTACTCTACACTAACACCAAGAATATAACTATACAGTTCTCCACTTGGAGATAATGATGTGAACCATCGAAACGCATAGCGGAAAACTAAACAAGTTATATGCAACGTTTTGTCAGACTTGTTACCTGATAATTCCAGCGAAGAGCAAGAACATGAATGCAGTAAATTTCTCTCCCACTGTGGCTGAGTTACAGAATTTTGATGAACCTTGTAACAGCGTAACGACATTTTCTAGTTCGAAAAACAGTGGCACACTAATGCTGCACTGCAACAGCGATATGAAGAATCTCGTTTACTTCTCGTTTCTTCCAATAACATAAGGTACGTCGCTTCCCAGGCGTTTACGTTGGCCTGCTCCTTGCGGGAGAGTCAGTATACAAGTAGTACGCTGTGATCCTCCAGCAACTACTGCTGGTGTTCTGTGAACGCGCAAACAGAACGTGTATAGGGAGACACCACAGCAATATTTCCGGGACCTCACTGGTTCCGTGACACCTAGTTTAGAGGCTCTGATTGCAGTACCTGTCGCTTTCACGCCTCAAATCAGCGTATTCTCAGTCTGAAGTCTCCCTACACACATCTAAAATCCAAAACGTTTGTACCGAGTGAGGTGACACAGTGGTAGGTCATTGGAAGCACATTCTGGACGACCGGCGTCAAATGTTCGTACGATCTACCAATTTGTTTTCCGTCTTTTTGTAATTCCCTAAGGCAGTTGACGGGGTAGTTTCTTCGGGGGACACTGCCGATTACGTTAGCTGTCCTTCTGAAATTCGAATCTGCATCGCTTCTCTCTAATACCGTGTCGCTGAGGAGCGTGAGACCCTTAACTTCTTTCATAGTCATGATAACCGCCTTGAACTGCTGATAAAATATTTATGCAAACAACCAGTTTCGATTGACTAGTCATCATCAGGTTCTTAAAAGCATTTACAGCTTCATATTAGACGAATATAAAATCAGTGAAGTCAGGTATTTAAACCATGAATTTGGCGTTGTTGTCATATAAGTTACATCGTCAACGCACAGACGATGCCAGGCAGTGCTCATTTCATGTTATATCAGCAATCGCCGTTAACGAATGAACTGCCGAGCACAGTCTAGGGTATACTTACGATGTAATTTCCAGTACCATGTGACAACAGTAACAGATTCATGATTTTCTTATCTGACGTCAGTGATTTTACATTCGGATAATATGATGCTGTCTATGCTTTTAAGGACCCGATGATACTCAGGCGAAACTGATTGTTTGAGTAAAAATTTTATTGGCAGCTCAAGGCGATAATCAGGGCATTTTTCAAATATCTGCGAACTACGGGGCACCACATCCTGAAAATAAATTCCTTCTTTACATTATTTGTGAATACTGCGCATCTTATTTGTGATATAATGTTCATCTTAAACATACGTCGTACCTTTGTTGATGTAGTAATTTTCACCAACGTTAATATGGATGTTACAGGGGATTTAACTTTATTAATGAAATGTCAAACACTTCAGTAAAACATAAGACAAGAATAAGTTAGTGGTGTGCCGGTTAAACGGGACGCAGACGGTTCAATTTTTTTTTTTTTTTTTTAATATGGTTCAAAAGGCTCTGAGCACTATGGGACTTAACATCTGAGGTCATCACTCCCCTAGAACCTAGAACTACTTACACCTAACTAACCTAAGGACATCACACGCATCCACGCCCGAGGCAGGATTCGAAGCTGCGACCGTAGCGGTCGCGCGGCTCCAGACTGAAGCGCCTAGAACCACTCGGCCACTTCGGCCGGCGTAGACGATTCGAATGTTCATTAAAACAGAAAGTAAACAATGTAGAGAAGGAAGTAAGTAAGTGATGTTTGAAAACATGGCCATCATCTCGAATGTGGCGACGTCATTAGCGGGGAAATGAGGGTCAGTGGCTTAATAACGGGACAGTAAGACAAGCCCTGATCGACACCGTCGCCTTCAGTCGTGTTGTCATGGCACTATATGTGGTTCGGCTCTCGCTGTTCGTTTGCTTTTGCGAGTTCTGGTTTCCAGCGGACGTCGTATTTTTAGCGCCGTCTCATCGCAGTTCCTCCCACAGCCAAAAGTGTGTGAAATCTTATGGGACTTAACTGCTAAGGTCACCAGTCCCTAAGCTTACACACTATTTACCCCAAATTATCGTAAGGACAAACACACACACCCATGCCCGAGGGAGGACTCGAACCTCCGCCGGGACCAGCCGCACAGTCCATGACTGCAGCGCCTGAGACCGCTCGGCTAATCCCGCGCGGCCTCCCACAGCCCAGACGCGACCAGTAAGGTAACGACTCAACGACTCCTCTCAACGTGTACCACACTGACTGACAACGAGCGCAGCATACGTATTGCTACTCTTTTGTGTGGCTTCTTTTTCATTTGCGCCTCAGTAGGTATCCTTCGGGATCTGGTTACCTTTCAGCACAATAGTAATTTTACGTTTGTGCGATGGTCGACACAAGTAATGACTGAATAAAGGCACTGGAATCACTGTCACAAAACTTTACACTGTCGTCACTGACACAGGCGGTTATCAGAGGATACCGTTGGTCTATCCAACATGCGATAAACGTAAAGTTTTTCTACGTGTTAAAACCAGAGTGGGAAACTCAAATTACAAGAATAATCTCGTAAAAGCATTAAATCTGGCAGTTTTCTTGTTCTAACTAAACTGAGGGTGCCTCGGTGGCTCAGTGGCTAAGACCCAAAGATCTCAGGTTCGATCTCCCGTCGGTTCTTGGACTTTAATCTACTACTTATCAGCTATATCGCCTCTGACAATGTCTGTTAACGGGAAAAATGCGAGTTACTCCGTGTTTCAGAGTCCACCTTAGCCTGTAGGCACTTCCACTGTTGGATATTAATTTCTAAGGTTGGAGGAAGCCAAGAGCATACCACCTCCAAAAGAGCCATGCTAGTAAAACATTATAATGTTAAAACCACCTTCGGCTTTATAGCAGATGCACTTACTAGTTAAAAAGACACTATTAGAGGAGGAAGACAGGAATATAGCCAAAAATTTCGAAAATAAATCTCAGTTTTAACAGAGACTACAGTTTCAAACTTCCAGTCTCTATTTTCCGAGTAGTCAGACAACCTAGTATCTAATATACAGAAGCAAATCCGTGAGATCATGACTGATCTGTGGTAAACAGAGTACGTTATTTCCTCGCAGTGCAAAAAAAAAAAAGAAAGCGACCGTAGAAAAAATTTTAATAGCGATTTGAATTTACTGGCGGAGATGGCGACAGAATCTGCTCGCAAACTGTACTGTATCCCAGTTATTGGAAGAGTGAAGCGATGTCCCTGGGAACGGGATATGAGTTTCCGCCCCAAAGGAGACGAATAAACGGATGCGATGTGATGACAACAAGTATTTCATTGGCGATATGGATATATATGATAGACTCTAGTAATTTATACGATCCTTTTTTTTTCTGTAAATCTGAAAGACATTCATAACTTTCGTTCATGCACTGAATTTGAAAGCTAGCAAACAAGCTTCAAAACGAGCCAAGGAAAACTAATTCACAAGTGTGACGTGAGCACACTACGTGAAATCGTCACAGTAAAAGCGATAAGGTCAAGACATGCATTCCATTGCATTACACTAGGAAAAATACTGACAAAACGACAGTTTGTGAGCGGTGTAGCCGATCAAAGGTGCCACAAAATCTGTAACTGTTCTTAGACGGTTGGCAACACGCTTCAGGTACCCCAGTACATGAGCGTACGCTCTTCTCATCTCCGAATTTTTGGGTGTCGACCGTCAAAATGACGATGTTTCCACAGTGGTTTAGCCAGGTGATGAAAAATCTTTATTGCACAGATACTGAATCGTCATATGATTGCACTAAACAAAACGCAGGATACAAATTATGATGGCACTAGTAGTCATTAAACGGAAGTATGAGAATACACGCGAAACTTGCAACCTCTCTCTCGCCTATTGCAGATGCCGGTAACAGTTCCAGCACCGCCGGTTTATTCCTTGAAAACCAAGGTGACGTCGAGTTCCAATCACACGAATTCGTATAACGGTAGAGTTAAACCGGAAATTTTACTTTGACTGCAGCTTCCTCGAATTATTCCCTTGTCTTGGTACAGATTCTTCCCCGATCGTTTGTCTGTAAATGTGGATCGTCGCAATTTTAATTCCCAAATGGAAGATCTGCAGCGGATAGGCACTTGGTGCAGGGAGTGGCAACTGTCCCTTAACATAGACAAATGTAATGTATTGCGAATACACAGAAAGAAGGATCCTTTATTGTATGATTATATGATAGCGGAACAAACACTGGTAGCAGTTACTTCTGTAAAATATCTGGGAGTATGCGTGCGGAACGATTTGAAGTGGAATGATCATATAAAATTAATTGTTGGTAAGGCGGGTACCAGGTTGAGATTCATTGGGAGAGTGCTTGGAAAATGTAGTCCATCAACAAAGGAGGTGGCTTACAAAACACTCGTTCGACCTATACTTGAGTATTGCTCATCAGTGTGGGATCCGTACCAGATCGGGTTGACGGAGGAGATAGAGAAGATCCAAAGAAGAGCGGCGCGTTTCGTCACAGGGTTATTTGGTAACCGTGATAGCGTTACGGAGATGTTTAATACACTCAAGTGGCAGACTCTGCAAGAGAGGCGCTCTGCATCGCGGTGTAGCTTGCTCGCCAGGTTTCGAGAGGGTGCGTTTCTGGATGAGGATTCGAATATATTGCTTCCCCCTACTTATACCTCCCGAGGAGATCACGAATGTAAAATTAGAGAGATTAGAGCGCGCACGGAGGCTTTTAGACAGTCGTTCTTCCCGCGAACCATACGCGACTGGAACAGGAAAGGGAGGTAATGACAGTGGCACGTAAAGTGCCCTCCGCCACACACCGTTGGGTGGCTTGCGGAGTATAAATGTAGATGTAGATGTAGATGAAGTCACGGATGCTAATAAAAACGGTTTCTTTATGACAATAATGCCGTCAAATTACTTCCGCTACACGGACATAACATATTAGGCACAAATCAGTAAAATATTTGATACAAATTCTTCGTACTATTAATGCGGAAGTACGGTGTTCTATGGCACGCACTGACTGACAGTAGCTTGAACTGTTATTTATACCTTAGAATGTGTAACTTCGGCCTCATCAGACATCCTTGTAATTTATTAATATATTCAGTTATTTATTAATTTAATTCTGAACATTCAAACAAAGTACATTACTGAAAAGCTAATGATTAAACAACCCCACCCTTATGCCCGGCTTGTATTCAGTTCACCTTACACGTGTAAAATGCTATTAACAAACTCGCGCTTCCCAACTAGCTCTGAGGCGCTCTCGCGATCACAGCAGCAGGGGGGCGCTTGGGATACAGACACACCTGTCTCAGCTGTCAGTGGAATCGACAGCTGGGCAGCCTACCTGCCGGCAGCGAGGGCCGACTCTCCAGTAGAGATGGGCAAAACTGTTCTTTTCAGAGATCGGATCAGAACTGTTCACTCCCTGAAATGAATTAGCTCTTTTTCATGACTCACCACTCATTCACAATAGAAAATAAATGGAAGGCACATTGCCCTTTAAACTTGGTTTATTCCAGCACTATACCTGTATTTTGATCTTATTTGATCCAATTTTGAAGTAACACAGATAATGAGTAAGAATTTTGTATTGTTTATTGAAATTTCCATGATATGACGAAGTTTTTGATTATTGATTTATTTTGCACTAACATGGTTTTTTGGGTGATCGGAAAATGTTGTAACTTGAGATTTACATTAACAATATATTTGGCTATAATGTATTAAAATTTCATTAACCTCGTACAAATACATCGCAAGCCATATATTTTTAAAGTGAACATTTCCTTCCAAAGACGCCTAAAATCGCAAAATCCGTACTACAATAAGAAAAAAATATATAAATTTGACTGTAAGACCAAAGTGCTGCATATAGCCTTCCGCAGAATAAAACAAGGAAAAATTGGTGTATCACTTTTGCTATACGTTTATCGGTTCGCTCGTAATTAAAGTGTAAATTCGAGTGACCATAATAAAAAAACCTATAGTAAGAGGAGCCATCAGGAACCTAATCTGATCAGTTTAAACAAATAAAAATAAAATAAAAACAAATGATGTATACATAACATAATAACGTAATATACATAGCGGTATTACTACGAAGAACAATATCCAGTAGAGACGAACTCCGATGCAGAGGCGCTGAGTCAAGCAGCTCGAGCCGCGAGCTGTATTACTGCGTGAGCTAAGAGCGCAGAGACCAGAGTGACACCTGAGTTGCTTTGCTCAACGCTCTGGCTAGAGTCGAGAAGGGTGGGGTGAGCGTTGAGCGGGCGAGTTCCGAGGGTGGGGGGAGCGGTGAACAGCCACCACTCACCCGCTCGGAGACAAATCGTCCGCTCTCTTGCGAGCAGGTTGTTGCATGTAGTTCTTATGTTCTCCGCTAGGAGGCTCTCTGTCTTGTTGCTCGCATCAACCGCCCAGAGGGCAGGACGTGCGACTGAAACGATCGCTGATGGAGTTCAGGTGCGCCAGACACTGCACGCGGCAGAGGAAGCACAGGGACGGCACTGGCATGTGTGAAACACAAAATCCAATGGGGCACTGCACAATGCAGGCAGCCAAGGCAGAAGCAGGGCAGAGGCCGGCGCTGGCTGTGGTGTGTGGCGTGCGGTGTGCTCTGACCAGCAGAGGCGCCGCTGATATGCTCCGACTCTCTCTCTCTCTCTCTCTCTCTCTCTTTCTCTCTCTCTCTGCTGTGGGAAACGTTTGGAGCTACCGTTCTTTTTTTCTGAATCACTGATTGTTCACTCCTTTGAAAGATTCAACTCTATGAATTAGTTCAGGAGCGGATCCCCCATCTCTACTCTCCAGCATTGGCCGAGCCCAGATGCCTGCGCTATATGCACCGGCAGCATCAGTTCAGTTATTTTACGGCCGGCCGGTGTGGCGCAGCGCTTCTAGGTGCTTCAGTCTGGAACCGCGCGACCGCTACGGTCGCAGGTTCGAATCCTGCCTTGGGCATGGATGTGTGTGACGTCATTAGGTAGTTAGGTTTAAGTAGTTCTAAGTTCTAGGGGACTGATGACCTCAGATGTTAAGTCCCATAGTGCTCAGAGCCATTTCAACCATTTTTGCGTTATTTTACTGCCTTAAAAATAAGGCCGTTATGGTCCGTTTTGAAGAAAGGTGGTCGAACAGATCGACAAAACTGTAGACCTCTATCGGAGATGTCAGGCTGTTGTAAAATTTTTGGACACGTTTTATGCTGAATTATTACGATATTTGTAGACATTGAAATTGTCCTGTGTAATAATCAACATTGATTCTGCAACGAGGCATCGTGTGGACGCACGCACGCGTATAATTTCTAGAGACCGAAAATATTCTCTGTACGAATCAAAATAGAATCTGCAGCGAGCGAACTTCTGAAATCCAGATCGCTTTGTTCATCCACAAGACTCAGAAGACAGTTCAGATTGACGCCAGGTCTGTAGACTTCCGGAAGGCGTTCGATACAGTTCCGAACTGTCGCCTGATGCACAAACTGCAAGAGTACGGAATATCAGATCAGCTTTTTCACTGGATTTCAGTTTCTAGCCTACATAACACGACACGCCATTCTTAACAGAGAACAATCTAGAGACGTAAATGAGATTTTGAGTGTACTCCAAGGGAGCGCTGTAGGACCGTTACCGTTCAAAATACGTACAAATGGGTTAATGGATAACGTCCGAAGCTCGACATGATGTTGTTTTCTATAGAGAAGTTGTAACGCTAAAATTTGTAGCAAATTGCATAAAGATCTGGAGAGCGTCGACGCTTGGTGAGAGAACTGGCAGTTGACGTTCAACATAAGTAAATGTAACGCAGTGCGAATAGGCGGAAAGATCCTTTGTTATACGGTTAAATGATTCCGAATAAACACCGGGTGCAGACACGCGCATTACATATCTGGGAGCATATGGAGCCGACGAGCACATAAAACTAAACGTGAAAAAGGTAGATGCCAGACTGAAATTCAGTGGAAGCGTATTTCATCCATGAAGAAGGTATCTTACAAAAGGCCTCGTTTAGCAGACACTTTAGTATTGCTCAACACTCTGGGACCATTACCACATGGGATTGATGTAGGGAATAGAGAAGATCAAAAGAAGAACTGCGAGATCTGTCACCGGTTCGTTTACTAAGGGCAGCTACAATGGCAGATGATTCAAGAGAGGCGTTTTATTTGACGATTTTGTTTGCTATAGTAATTCCGAGACAGGACGTTCCTAGAAGATTGAACCAAAACATTGCTGCCACCTACGTATATATTCCGAAAAGTCCATGAAGATACATCTGCAAACGATTGAGATCACACAGAGGCTTACCAACAGCCATCGTTCCCACGTATCATTTGCGAAGAGAAAAACAGAGGGGTTATGTAGCAGTGGTACCATAAGTTCCTTCATCCATGCTCCATAAAGCGACTTGCAGATTATAGGTGGAGAAAAGTCACACACAGAAACGTCACAAAATCTTAAATGTTACTACGGTTTCTTTGTGTGCTAGTAAGCTATGTCAACTAACCATAACTTCCTTAAAAGAAGTCCTTATAATCAATTGAATAAAATTATTTTTGCATTTGATTATGACCGTCGCATGGATCAGATTGAGTGGTGATAGAAGAGTAAGACTCTGGAAAAAAATCAGACTATGAAAATTACGGCAGACAATCGCAAGTAACTGGTGAGACAACCTGATGATGAAGCTGTATCGGCGGGCCCACACCTACCTTCTTTGTTGGGTTCGTTTGGCGTGCAAGCACAACACTTCCTAGCTTAAAATCAAAAAATGGCTCTGAGCACTATGGGACTTAACGTCTGAGGTCATCAGTCCCCTAGAACTTAGAACTACTTAAACCTAATCAACCTAAGGACATCACACACATCCATACACGAGGCAGGATTCGCACCTGCGACCGTGGCGGTCGCGCGGTTGCAGACTGAAGCGCCTAGAACCGCTCAGCCACACTGGCCAGCAGGTTAAAATCGTTTCGTTAAAGACACAAGGTACATTGGCCCGGGAAGCTGGTATCCCACACAATGTGTCTTTGCCTTTTTGTCAAGCGGAATAGCATTAGTTGCTCATTCCTGAAACAGGAGCAGTCAGTTATTATCCCATTGAGAAGAACAGCGATACACTGACGATGCTAGCAGTTGGTTAAACACTTGCAGGGCGGTCTGTTTGTACTACTGGAAAGCATTCATCCGTCGCTTTGTGCTTTATGCGGAATGCAATTACAGTACCGCGGGGTACACTGAGAGCCATGGTTCAGAGCTGCTAATTACGGAAACACTGTCTACCAAATACTGCTCATTAAGAAGAAAGGACTTAGCTATACAGTGTAATTTGTCAGACTCAGAGGTGACCAGACGTTTCTTAATACCTGAGAAACATATAGTTTAGTTCTCGGTCTGTTTTCACATGATCACAGAGCGTAATCACAAACATGGAGTAACTGCAGAATTCGTTGACAAAGTTACCGTTGTAGTTTGCGTATTGCAAGTTATATAGTTATTTTCGTTCATGTACTAATAATCAATCAGAGGTTGCTGCCCTCCGTGTGCATCAAGCCCCCTTGATCTCATATGTCACTGATCAGAGAGCGCGTTCGTTCTGGTCTCGATCCACACTCAACACTCAGCAGAGAATAGCTAATAGTTCAGTAACAGAGGGGGAGAGGAATACGCCCACTATAGGCTTGCATATATGTAGCACTTGCTGATATCACTAATGTGTTTTGGAGCGGTTCTAGGCGCTGCAGTCCGGAACCACGCTGGCTCGGGCATGGATATGTGTGATGTCCTTAGGTTAGTTAGGTTTAAGTAGTTCTAAGTCTAGGGGACTGATGACTTCAGATGTTAAGTCCCATAGTGCTTAGAGCCACTAATATGTTATGGGTATAAATAATCAAAAGCTTGTAATTCAAATATTATTAGTAAAATATTATTAAAAACACACACACACATTCACACACAGAAAGAATAAGAGAGAGGGAGAGAGATTACCGAAGTCACCTTGTGGCGATTTATGGAGGTGACCTCACATCGAGCGATAAGGTTCCCGTTACGAGCCTAGTAGTTTTACCTCTACGACCCTCAGCACAGTGAAGTTCTATACAGTGTACTACTGTAATATAATGTGATCTATGGAGCAAGCGTTGTTTACTTTTCGAGAAGCATTCCTTGGTTTGAGGATATCACTGTCTGTTACTCTCTTTCATTTCTTTCCGTAAGCTTGTTCACTGTCTTTTTACCAGTTCTAGTGACGAGCGTAATATTTACTACAGGTTTATCGTCCGTATCCGTATGCGACGCACAATAAAGCATATTGGAACAAGTTCTTACAGAAAAATCACTGCCTAGAAAAGAACACAGGCAGTATGCTCTTAGAGTTTCATGTTTAATTTTTAGTTAATGATCGGTAATTTAAATTAAATTTAGTTATCCAAAAATACAGTAAACTTAAATAGAACGAAGCAAGATTCAATCAGAAACCAAAGTCGTTACGAATCGAAACGGAAGGATCAGTTTTCAAATATACATTGAAGGAAGGAGATACACATTATGTGAGACGGGAGTATTATCGCAGAGTACTTATGATGGCAAAACAATTCACGTGTAGCAGTACCTACCCTTTGTATGCAAAACTGAATTCAACTTCAATGGATACGGAAAAAGTGTCGTCAAGTCCTGTACTCTGTCAATCGTAAAAATGTGGTTTTTAATATTTTTATGTGCGTTGAGAACAAGAATATAAGACATTGTACTATGTTACAAGAATTAATTTTAAGAATAATTTTAAAATTCTTGATTATTAACAAACATTATGTTCTTATTTAGTGAAAAATAAAATGCAAATCCCCACGGCCGTGCAGTACTAGCGGAAAATACAACGCAAATCTCCACCGCCACGCAGTACTTCAAAGCATTTCTCGCCGGAGCATTTTAGGAATTCCTTTCACTGCGAGATTTCTTTGATGTAGAATGGAGCATCGGCTGATTGTCTGGAGCAATCCTGTGGCGGGGTATTAAAAGTCAGTCATCTCCGTTAAAGCCATCTTCTTCATAATCTGAGAACGGCACTTCCTTTGTGTAGTCGCTTAGTTTCTCTCAAACTGCCTTTTAGAGAACTGGTAAGGTACTAAGCAATGTGAAAGATATGGGCGTGAACATATGACGATATACCTAAAACAATGGAATACCTCTATTAATTTGGAAAATTAAGAAAGAACACCTCCCACGTGCCAGGACACCACTTCGTCTACAATTTCCTAATAAAATATTGGATACAAGAACTGTCATCTCAGACTGAAAGATGGCATAAGTCATTTGCATTAAAATCCACAGGAAATTTCTAGACAGTGATCTCAGTTACTGGCGCGTAACTGTGCTAAGCTGCGACTCAAAGATTGTAGGAACGATAGTAAAAAACGGATTTCAGAAATTATATATACACCATGACCTGGTTTCCTGAATGACTTAACATTTTTGGAAAGGCTACGACAGAGACGCTTTTTTAAGCCTTAGGTTATCGATAGTAAAACTCGAACCAACGCAAATGGGTTGCTAGTAATTTACCGACATAGTTACCTTATAAAATAACACACGTGAGTTACGCACATAAGTGTTGATATAGTGATCATTGATACATTAATAGGTATCAGTTTCATTGTTTTAGTTGTTTTTCCTCTGCGTGTAACGGTCGTCCTGCAAACACATCACGTGATTTACTACGTGATGTTTTCTGCACGTTCGTAACTACCACGAAGTGGACTACATCTGTCAGTAGTGACTAACTATTATGCGTCCACGCGTCCACATTTCAACACCTGACCGGCTCCCTAGCAGTAATGGCTTGTTCTTGACACATGTACTTGCATGTACCAAACAACCTAAAAACATACTATCCCTAATAGCTACAGTTATTAGTTTGCAAAGGAAGTAACTACTAATACACTGTCCTTACCGAGCGAGGTGGCGCAGTAGTTAGCACACTTGACTCGCATTCGGGAGAACGACGGTTCAAACCCGCGTCCGGCCGTCCTGATTTGGGTTTTACGTGATTTCCCTAAATCGCTTCAGGCAAATGCCGGGATGGTTCCTTTGAAAGGGCACGGTCGACTTCCTTCCCGATGATTCCCTAACCCGATGGGACCGATGACCTCGCTGTGGTCCCCTCCCCAAATCAATCAATCCTCCTTAATCCCAACAGATGACGATGGCAATACGCTGTCCTCAGTCATCTATAAAAATATCTGCACTTATTCTCCTAACACTGTGTATATTTACCTCACATAGTCAGTAAACTGAGGACGCACCGGATACCAGTCCATTTAGCGAACAAGCTGCTACGACTGTTCTCGCATACATTACAGGTTAAAAAGCGGCAAAATAGTCCAGCAGACCGTAAGAGAACGAGAAGAGATATCTTCCACGGAGATACCATCAATGTAACCCCATATACTTCTCTTATTTGTGATGGACTTTCAAGACGTTCTAAATCGAAACGTTATGTTTCTGCTTACACATAGAACAGACGGCCTACTAAAATAGACCTTTCACCGAGTAAATTATTCTCATAGTTGGAGGTAAATAAACAATATCAGTGACTATGTTTATCACACACCGGTTATCACACGTACTAAAGAGACACGAATTTCAAATCCAGACAGTGTTCGTATATCTCGGTAGTTCCATTGACAACAGGCTCCTATTGAGTTTGTAAATTAAACTTGATACAAAAAAACAGTTTCGTGCGCGTAAAACATAGAATTTTAAACAATCTCCATTGTTTTTCTTATATTTTAATAGTATTTTATGACCGCTGACATTTCCTAACCATCTTTCAAAACCTTTTGGCTATAACGTAACATTGTATTTTAGTACAGCGCAGTTTTTGTTATGCCTACCTGTGATTTGACTTGACTTCTGATTTACAGTACGCCTCCTTTGTAAATTACAATGCAAAGAACTCAGGGTTTGCGTTGTGCCATAGCGTTTAAATTAGCGAACGCCCTACTGGTGGAGACAAACGGAGCCCTGCTCCCTATATGATATCAGTACCTCACAGTGAATTTCTTATGAAAACTGGCGTAAATTACAGAAATCATAATATCTGTTAATATTCACAAGCAATACCGTGTGTCTCACGTCAAAATGTTTGCTGAAGACGTGCGTTACTCCTCTCATAATGGAGTTTTATACTGATACCTAGCTGAGGGCAAACGTTAGAACAGGTGTTCAATGGGATCCTACTGTCAAAAGCAGACTAACATCTATGTTTCTTCAAGACACCAATATCCTAACAGTAAAGCTGTCATCCTTTCTATAATATACGAGATGTATTCGCAGTTGCGAATGTGAACAACCGTCAGCTGTGTAATGGAATAATGAGAATGAAAATTTAGCACGTATCACTGCCAGACCCAAAGTTCCATACGTCTTCAACCAAGCGTCTGCATCCTGTACTTGTACATCCATTATGCATATTCCCGTACAGCAGAAACATTTTAATTCAAAGTCGCTTGCCCGGTGTCGGCGGATAAATACGATATTGCAGTGCCTGTATTATTCCGAATTGCGATGCAAAGTCCGTTCGGATAAGTATGCATGTCCGAAGGATGAGGCATAGCGGCGACTACCGGCGTTACGAAATACACTGCCCGTGCGCGCGCTGGACCAATGATTTGCGTCCGCGCTTTTCCCGCGGCGCGCTTGAGTAGACCGTGGCCCGTCTCTTCGCCAGGGGGCACTGGATGTCGTCGTCCTCTACGATTCGTCTACCATGTCGTTATTGGCCCACCTCCTGGCGCCCGCGTTTTTCTAGCGAGCCAGCGCATATATTGGCGAACCATTGCAGCAACACGTCAATAAGCACCTGAAGATGACGAGCAGCTGTCTTGTTGAAATATTGTGCAGTTTTCAGAACATTATCCGACGCGAAGCCCGTGAATCGCTGAAGAATGTTTTGAAATGTTTGTGTGCCGTGCGTCGAAATCTTCCGCAAAGTTGTTATTTTTCGACTTTGTGCCTCTCTGGCGGAATCGCTGGTTGTATAGAATCTCTTTGCCAGCGAGGCTTGTGGTGCGAATGTGCTCCGCGAGGCAGCGTGACTCGGGCAGCGAAGGAGTCTTGAGTTACAAGCGGCACTAGGAAGGGTTCGAGTGGGACCCTGTGCTGAAAGCAGGCCAAATATGTGCGGGAGAACGACTTGGCCGCACCTGGACTGGTAGCGCAGCCTAGTTTAAGTTGGGAGCCGTTGTTTGGGAAGCTGTAATTTGGAAAGCAGCTCCCTTTTTGCATGCAAGAGCGTCTCGGTTGCACAATGCTGATGTTGCCCGTAGGAGATCGGCGGTTAAAGCAACGGCTGGAGGTCCGTAAAGGCGTCAATATAATGTCACTGCGCCCTGGTTGCACTGATACACGAGTACTGGATAACTCCACGTGAAGCTGAGTAACCTTATTATGGAGAAGTTGCCCATCTGTGTATTTTAGTTGTTTATCTTGTAAAGTTGTAATTCAGTCTGCTCTTGTGGGGCGCCATTAGTTCCACTATTTCGTGACTGCTCTTTCATTTGTTTTAAATGTTCGTGTTACAAGATTGTCACTGAGGTTGCCAATGCGAAGTCCATTATTGTATGCTTACATGGAACCAGTGGTAACTTATTTATGGCTGACAGGAGTGGCTGTGCGGTTCTAGGCTTGAATGTGTGTGATGTCCTTAGGTTAGTTATGTTTAATTAGTTATAAGTTCTAGGCGACTGATGACCTCAGAAGTTAAGCCGCATAGTGCTCAGAGCCATTTGAACCATTTTGAACTGATTTATGTTTCAGGTCTTATCATGCCAGTTTAATGATGTGTGTTTGTACTGCCACAAAGTGTGCGGTAGACTGACATGTGAAATAAAATAAGATTGCAAGATCATAGCTCTGTGAACCCACTGAGGTAGCAGCCGGTGAATTATAATGGCGTGGATTTTTACTGAGTTAAGAAAATACCTTTTGTAATTGAACTATTCGCGCCTCTTAATTTGGCGTTCATCTGAAAAAGTTTGCACCTAAACTTGTTTGAAATTCTTGGGTACTCCTGTACACGAAATGAGAAAATGGCGTGTACAAAACTTGTGATAAGGTGGTCTCGTTGTGATTTGTTGTATATTTCAAGTGCTTTATTAAACTGGATTTATCTGAATACTGTTTTTAGATTTGAATTGCTGTCAGTTTATTGTTATAAATTTGTTTAAAGGTTACTACATGCATTTTTGAAATAGTTTGGGCATTATAAACTTTTTATCACAAATAGTTATCGAACTTGAGTTGAAGCTTTTGATATTCCTCTGGGCCCAAATTTTACCCTTGATGTTGGATCAGTGTAAATATTATTAATTATGAGTAAGCCTTGTAATGGGTACTCTTTATCAAAAAGTAAAGTGGTAGGACAATATGTTTTCTAATAACTGTTGAGTAAGAACTATCTGTTGATAAATTTGTTTCAAAGGATGTCTGAATTCATGTTATCCTGGCACCTTACCACTCCTTAATAGCTCCTTCCATACCAGTTTGCACGACATACGTATTACGTATTCTTTCAGTTATCAGCAGTATGGAGAATTTTGTCTATAACTTCCACTACAAGTTTGATGTGATCATTAATAAAACGATTGTCATTGCTTGTTGGTATATTCCTACATCCTGTTGTTATACAGGGTGTAACAAAAATGAACGGCACAAATTATGGGACACATTCCTCACACGTAGACGAAGAAATTATGTTACATGAACATGGGTCTGGAAACGCTTTGTTACCATGTTACTACTCATTTTCCCCAACGACTTTCAGCGAGATCAGATTGTAAATTTTAACAGTCAGTATGTATGGGCAGACGTCAATCCTCACGCAACTGTGTAAGCAAGGCGTCAACAAAGATTTTCTGTCAATGTTTGGGCCGGCATTGTTGGTGATTGTTTGATAGGGCCTTACTTTCTTCCACCCAGGCTCATTGTGCGAAGTTATAATAATTTGCTGGAGAATGATACGTGACTTTAGTTGTGCGCAAAATATGTACTTCATGCACGATGGAGCACCTCCTCGTTTGAACATTAATGTCCTTCGGCTTCAAAATAACAGATTCGGCGACGGATGGACCAACTGCCTATCCTCCACGCTCTCCGGGCCAAAGCCCACTGGACTTTTACTTGCAGGACCATTTATGGAACTCCAGTAGATGATGTTCAGAGTCTCTGTACCCGTATTATGGAAGGCTACTTTAACCGCACGCAATACTACATGGATACATCAGCGCATCCGAGATTCACTACGAAGGTGGATGGATGCACGTATCAATGTCCACGGAGGGAATATTGGACATATCCTGTGAGAAAGGGTTGAGTTCTGTTCGTGTGTGTTTCTCACGATTAACGAGTCGGAGAAAATGAGTTGTAACCTGGAAACAAAGCGTTTGGAGACCCACGTTCATATAACATAGTTTCTTCGTCTACGTGTGAGTAATGTGACCTGCAATTTGTGCTGAACTTTTTTGTTACACCCAGTATATCTTTCTGTTGTTGTAGAGAGGATAATCCGCATAAACATGATGTCACTGCTCAAGTGCGAAACTGTTCAGTACACGACTCTCAGAACGCAAACAACTTAGGTGCTGGCGTGGAAAGGCAAACGACCACTCGTGACGGGTGAACCACGACGGGCGTCCAACAAGTGCTGCAACGATTTTCTTTTCGGAAACAGGCTGGTTTTATTCAGGATTCTATACATCGTATTATTTCCCACTCTTTTTGGCTACGAAGACCCGTTTCGCAATATAATCTCCATTCATTGCGACGGCCTTGCGCCACTTTACTGGAGGGGGGGGGGGGGGGGGCTCTTTGCCCGCGTGGTACCACTCTACTCGTTGACGTCGGAGCGAATGTCCTGCTGCATCAATAAGTTCCCCATCATCGACCTACTGCTTCCCGTGGAGTGCTTCCTTCATTGGGCTAAACATATGGAAGTAGGGAGAGCGTTCGTTGTTCTTTTTGGTCCTCTGTTAGGCAGCGAGTGGCCACCCACCTTTGAGTAACCAAACTGGTGGACAAGTGTGTCAGCACTGCCAGCAGAGACGTCCAGTTGTGCAGCGAGGTGTTTGTGATCCGTCGATCACCTGGACTGAGTGTCCACACGTTACAACGTTGCAGAAGTCACAGCTGTGTGCGGGATGTCGGGACAGGTTTGTTGCGATGATGACAGACTCCTCGCTCCACGACTCGCTGTGATTTTATTCACTGCCAGGTCTCCACAGCCATTCTGCAAGTGCGTATGAATATCTGCGTTGCTCTGGTTTTCCGCCAAAAGCAACTCAATGACAGCCGTCTGCTTGAAACGCACGTCCTTTACAGAAGTCATTTTGAAGGCTACGTGTAGCGCAGCCACCAATCGAAACTTTATCAAACTATGTAGACTGAAGCGGGAGGACTCCACGATGTCTAACAACAGAAGCCACAATTTTCAACCGAAACTGGCGGAGAAAATGTGGTCGTTACCTATTGATCGTCTGTCTTTTGTACAGGTTGGTTCAAATGGCTCTGAGCACTATGGGACTTAACTTGTAAGGTCATCAGTCCCCTAGAATTTACAACTACTTAAACCTAACTAACCTAGGGACATGACACATCCATGCCCGAGGCAGGATTCGAACCTGCGACTGTAGCGGTCGCGCGGTTCCAGACTGTAGCGCCTAGAACCGCTCGGCCACCTCGGTCGGCGTTTGTTCAGGAATGACGCGATTTACTTGCCTCGAGTAGAAGACGCAGTTAACCAACACGACAAAAACAAGATTATTGTTCACGCCGAAACAACTGAAGTACACGCCTCCGGGCGGACGTTGCCTAGCAACAGCCCAGACAAGGGCATGCTATGCTGAAGGGGCAGGTCCGTGACTCGCTAACACTTTGCGGCCGCCGGAGGCTCCGGGTGCGAGCCGAGGAAGCGTGCGCAGGCGGCGGGATCGGCAGAGGCGGCGGGGGCGGCCTGAGCAAACAGCCGCCGGCGCACAGCTCGCCCTGCAACAGGTATGTGTGCCCAGAGGGCCGCTGCAGCCTGCCCTCCTTACTGACATACGGCCACAGCGGGGCCGCCGCTCATCGAGAGGTTTTCTTCTGCTCCTGCCTCAGCAGCCACTGAATGACAAGTGTAAGGATGATATCGCGGGTCCTTGTTGGTGGTGTAGATCCCATCAACAGCTAATTAGCAAAGCTGCGCATTTTGATGGCGAGTGTATAAATTATAAATTACAAGTGTTTGCTCGTAGTCGTGCAACGAGAGTCCCACGAAACAGGAGCTGCCAATACAAGCGGCCACTGACGTCTTCTCCTGTTTAGCGACGACCGAAACTTTAAGAGGTCAGTGTTTATAGAAATAATAGTAGAGCTACAGGTAATTTTCAAGAAGTGTTTCATCGAAAGAGATGCCGCAGTGGTTGGCACACTGGACTTGCATTCGGGAGGAAGACGTTCAAACGTGCGTCCGGCCACCCTAATTTAGCTTTTACGTTATTTTCTTAAATCGCTTCAGGAAAATGACAAGATTTATTTATTTAGCGGTTGACATCTAAAGAGTAAAATTGCACACAAACTATTAATTAATATAATAAACGAAGTACTAATACATTATTAAATGATTGATTGCAAACAACAATATGCGAAAGATTAGGGAGACAGCCGGTGCAGCTATTACAAGTCCACATCTAAGCAGGTCACCCACTGAACAGCACGTGGAGTAGCATTCATGATATCCCTCCATTCTCCTTCAAACCTCCTCGCAGGACATTCGAAGATCAGGTGAGGGACTGTTTGTTCTTCTGCACCACAGTCGCATCGTGGGTCGTCAGTAAGTTTCCATTTGTGGAGCATGGCCTTAAACCTGACGTGGTTAGTCCTCACACGATTAAGTCTGCACCAAGTTCTTCTGGGGATTTACATTCCTTCCACCGGTATAGAAGGATCAATATCAGTGATGAGAGGATGGTGATTATTCAGCGACCAGTATTGCCTCCATTCCCTTGCTATGTCGTACCTTTCTGGGAATTTGAGGACTTCGTCTTCCCATATAGATTTCCAGGATTTTAGGCGGGTAGATGGTAGATGATCCAATATTTTTCGGATAGGTATATCTTCAGAGACAGAGGGGTCATAAATTTTCTTCCATTCTCGGATAGCTGCTTGTTGCCTTCTGAGTAAGGGAGGAGCTATATTGCAAAGGGCATGAAGCCAGGGAAGTGAAGTTGATTGCAGAGTTCCTGAGACAATCCTCATGGTGGTATTAAGCTGGATGTCTATTTTCTTCGTGTGTGTGCTCTTGTACCAGACTGCGGCGCAGTATTCTGCCACCGAGTAAACAAGAGATTGTGCTGCGGTGCGTAGACGACCTCCAAGACGGTGTACCCCGGACAACGATTCCTGACGACGGAACGGCAAACAGTCTACACACTAGGCGACCGAACTAGAATGAATTTCTCTCACGGTCAAGAAAATCTACAGAGGAAATGACCGGAAGTTTCCTTTGAAAGGGCACGACCGTCTTCCTTCCCCATCCTTCATTAACATGACGGGACCGATGACCTCGCTGTTTGGTCCCCTCCCTAAAATCAGCCCAACCAAGAAGGGTTTCCTGTCAAACGTGCGGGCTACGAACGATATATGTGAAAAACCGAAAGGCATCGAATACTCGGCAGTCGTGACGGGACAGATATGGAAAATGTTTATTGCGTTGTCAAGGGGACGTCATATAACGTTTAGCGCTGTGAAATTGTATGGTATTGATAGCCGATAGTCCCCAACTGGGGAAGTTCAGCCGCCGAGTTGCAAGTCTTATTGCAGGTGATGCCGCGTGGGATAACTTGCGTGTCGATGAAAATACACTGCTGGCCACCGTAAATGCAACACCAAGAAAGACAAGAGGTAGCACAACAAGATTTATTTTGTAGATAACATGTTGACCAAGTATCAAATGATTACGTTTACAGACGTCTGTGACATGTGGTTCCTGCCAGAATCAGTAGCCAGAGTAGCCGCCATTGTTGGAGATCACCGCTGCCACACATCTCGGCATTGAGTCAAAGAGACGTTGGATGTGTTCCTGGGGTACAGCAGCCCAAGCAGCTTCCACACGTTGCCAAAGATCATCTGGTGTGGCAGCTGGGGATGTAATCTGGCTCACTCGTTGAGCAACCATGGACCACATGTTTTCTATCGGCGAAAGATCCGGAGAGCGAGCCGGCCAGGGAAGCAATTCAATCTGGTTATTGACGAAGAACCTCTGGGCAATGCGTGCCACGTGTGGTCGCGCATTATCCTGTTGAAATATGGCTGTGGCCGAGCCCTGAAGGTAAGGAAGGACAACTGGCTCCAGCACCTCGGATATGTAGCGCCGGCTATTTAAGTACCGGCAATGCGTACTAGAGGCGTGCGAGAGTAATATCGAATACTGCCCCATACCATAATACCCGGTGCAAGACCAGTGTGGCGGTGCATAATGCAGCTGTCCAGCATCCTCTCTCCACGGTGTCTCCACACTCGAATCCGACCATCGTGGTGCTGCAGACAGAAGCGTGCCTCGTCAGTAAAGACAACGTCATTCCATTCTGCCGTCCACATCCGTCTGTCATCACACCATTGGCGACGGAGAGGTCTGTGGTTCTGCGTCAATGGTAGACGAAGCAATGGACGTCTTGCGGACAGACCACTCTGCTGGAAACGGCGTCGAATGGTACGCGCAGACACTGGATGATGCGTTACAGACGCAATGTGCTGTGCTATGGTTCGGGATGTCACTGAGCGATCCATCACTGCCATGCGCACAATTTGCCTATCAGCACGTGCAGTGGTGCACCGAGGTGAATGCGATCGACCACGTCGGTCCGTCGTACCCTCCTGCATCCAACGGTCACATATCCGCATTACAGTTGTTTGGTTTCGTCCAACACGACTAGCGATTTCTCTGTATGATAATCCACAATCTCGGTAAGCCACTATCCTTCCTCTGTCGAACTCGGATACTTGATCAAAAGATGTTCGCTGTTGTCTACGAGGCATAACTGATCGTCTTGTGAAACAACCACAAGGTAAACACACGTGCCGAACGTACACTCGTCGAAATCGCCAAGCCTTAAATGGCGCTATGAGGTGGCGCCACAGGCGCGCGTGATGTGCGTCTGCGCTGAAATTCTAATCAGTTGCATATCTCATCGCTGCAAACCCATGGTGTAAATTTCACTTGATTCGGATGCTTCGTTCAGGGTGTTACATTTACGGTGGCCAGCAGTGTAAAATGGTGGGGAGCACTACACAACACCCAGTCCCCGAGCAGAGAAAATCACTGATCCGGCCGGAAATCGAACCCGGGCCAGCTGCAGTGCAGTCAGACCCGCTGACCACTCAGCCAAGGGGATGGACTTAGAGTTGTGGATAGGAATGAGTGAAGCCGTTGTGGTCTCGGCTCCGGATACTCTTACCTGGCAAAACTTAATTCCTTCATTATGCCGTGTTCACTCTTGTTTCGATTTCTGTTGGGAATATGAATTGCTACCAAATGACGATTCAGGAATTATGTGAATTGTCGTGGAGACTCATGGAGACAGCTGCGTGGAACTTCGTAAGAAAGGCGCCGATGCTGATTTCTCATTTCAGTTGCACTGCGTGCGGCGTCACACAAGGACATCGATAAGGGAAGCCACATGGTTCGGCAATTTCAAGTAGACCAAAAAAAAGAGCATATCTCAGTCTAGTTTTGGATAAGAGACTACAAGTAACAACTTCCCGAAGTTTGGTTGTCGACAAACAGCGTTTGTGACTACCACGGGTTCTGTCGAGACGTCTGCTATGTGAGAGTCATGAATGACAGTGTTCCTATCTGTGAACAAAACAGGAAATTTGTAACAGACGAATCGCATATATCCACTCGGAAATAGAAGAAGGGACGAGTGAAACTATCTCTTTAATAATTTTATTTGTTAAACACTGACCTACAGAATTTTCCCTGACTTGAGTTATTCATTTATTACCCACAATATTCAAGCCCAATGCAATCTGACTGCTATACATTGACAACATGACTTCCAATAATTAACACAAAAGAATGGCCCAGAATTACAAGAAATCCTAACAATAATACAAATCCAAAAAATATGAAATTACAGAAATATGAAACTACCTCCAATTCTTTTCATTTCAGTCACGAATCCCGATAGTGGAAACCCCATTCTTTTTCACAAGTCACTTACCTCACAGAAAATCTTCATAACACGAACTACAGCAATTACAGCAAGTAGCAATAAAAAGATTGTAACTACTATAGACTCCAACTACTAGGAGGCATATGGTTAGCAAAAAGAAAGATTTTGCTGTAGAGCAAACAATGTATTTAGAGTTTTACCTTATTCAAGTGACATCCAGTTCCCAAAATTATATAGCTGTCAATAATTCCACTGCCCAAACATTATCAACTATACACTCATCCTCATTTCCTTGTGTATTTTCTTATAAACACATCATTTCATCTCACTTTACAATGCATATCCTACCAACATAGAGTCACCACTAAGAATATCATGTCCATACACTTCCCTATCCACTCGCTAACTGCTAGTCCGTCCAACACAGTCTATAGCGCTGCCATCATACAAACAGACTGCTTACACAACCACTAAATCACGAAACTCAACACATATGGATCTTCGGAGCCACTGAAAGGGAATCACGGTAGTGTCTCATCTCTCCGATATATTGGAGGAGCAAGATATCTCCTATATAGCACCTCATGTTGCCGGGGACCGAAGGGCTGGACACCACGCGACCTGGCGTGTGGCAGCTGGCCCGACACTTCACCAGGAAGAAACTGTACACCCCCACGTTACAAGGGACCGACGGACCAGCATATTCTGCGGAAGAAAAAGCGGAGCTGATGGCCCTCACACTCGCAGCGTCATTCACACCGAACCTGGATCCCTCAGAACCAGCGTTCACACTTGCTACGGACCAGGAGGTCACACGCAACTTGGCCCAACCAGCGCGCAACATCATCCGACAAGCCAGTATAGCTGAAGTCAAATGGGCCATCATGCATATCACCGCTAGGAAGGCCCCTGGTCACGATGGCATTCAAAACCGTGTCCTCCAGGAGTTCACGGACAAAGCTGTAGACTACCTAACACACATCAAGAATGCCATACTCAAGCACCAACACTTCCCCGCCTTTTGGAAGACGACCAAGGTCCTGATGTTCAGGAAGCCGGGGAAAGACCACTCCCTCCCACAAAATTACCGACCCATCAGTCTGCTGAGCGCGCTCAGCAAGATCGTTGAGAAGGTAATATTAAAACGACTCACCAGGCACTGTATCACAAACGACACCCTGAGACCGGCGCAATTAGGTTTCAGGAATCACCACTCAACAACACGACAACTCCTACGCGTCGTTGAATACATAACACACGGATAAAACACAAACAAAGCAACTGGGGCGATGTTCCTGGACATCGAAGAGGCTTTCGATCGTCTATGGCAAACTTAGCGACGCAGGGTTCCCCGACGGGCTCGTACGTCTCATACACTCATATCTCACGGACAGGTGTTTCAACACCGACGTGCAGGGCAAAAAATCGATACGACATGGTATCCCGGCAGGCGTACCCCAAGGAAGCAGCATCCTAGGGCCCTTACTGTTTAACCTCTACATTAACGACTTCCCAGCTACACACAACACGACGGTAGCAATCTACGCGGATGACACCGCCATCCTTGCGCAAGATTGGAAGACGTCTAACATTAATTCACGACTACAGACTGCACTCGGAACGGCGGAGCCTTGGCTGGTGAAATAGCGTGTTAGAGTAAACGTCGACAAATGCGAGGCCGTTCTGTTCACTAGAAGACCGAAGCAACTGCGCAAACATCAGCACTGCAACCCAATAACACTACACACACGCCCAATACGTTTTCGCGAGAAGGTCAAATACCTCGATGTCTGGCTGGACAGGAAACTACTCTGGGGGGACCACATTCAACACGTGACCAACAAAGCTAACGCGAGGCTCAAACAACTCTACCCTATGCTTAACAGGCGTAGCACACTGAACAGGAGGGTGTCTAGGTCCATGTACATGACACTTATTCGACCCCAGATGACGTACGCAGCCCCTGTCTGGGGATACGCTGCGCCAACTCGCCTGCGCCGTCTGCAGCTCATACAGAACAAAGTACTCAAAATCATAAGCAACGCTCCGCGCTACACACGCATCGCGGACCTTCACCGGGAATACCGGCTAGATACTATCTTGCAGATATACCAAAAACTCTCCACACGACTGTACAATAACACGAGACACTCGCGCAACCCGTTTATCCTTTCTCTGGGTGACTACGACCACAACCATAGATGGAAACATAACAGACCAAAGACACTACTGGCTAGGAACTAAACATCTATGGTCCATAGAACGCTAACACGACAGTACTGGCGAGCCCCTGCAACACAGCTATTGCTGGCAACCCCAGATGTTCGACCAGCCGAAAAGCAGGCAACCGCAGGGAAACCGTACTGTACACAGCACGCAAACCAGCCACACACACACCCTACACCGTCTGTGAGCCGATCTATGACCGATCGCCCACTAAGGTACAACGACCTTGAACTGTTGCAGGGACGCACCAACTGCAGCAAGCACCGCAACGAGCTCCAACAACGACAAAGGTAACGATGCACGATACCTCGAACTAACATAACCATACCTTGCATGCACTGTCGCAGATAGCAAGCCGCTACTGCCCTTGATACCCGTCCTACTGTCGCAGAGGTTTTTTTCCCTTGGCGCTTGCCTTGGCACTTTTTTCCTCTGCCCTTACAACCGCTACCCTTCGATCGCTTTCGTCCACTTTCTATCTCCTGATGGACCATGTTGATGAGTAATCTTACTCAAACGCATGGATAACATCAGAGCCCGCATCCTGTGACTCCTGATTCAAAAACTAACATGTTACACGGAGGTGACAGTAGAACTTTTTGGTTTGGTCACCACGATGGTGTGGACGTGGAGGGGCCCCATCCTTTTTATAAAAAAAAAAAAAAGGGACCGAAGTTATAACAGACGGCTTTAAGTGCTACAATACCTTGAAGAAAGAAGGATTCCCACACAAATATGTAAAACACTCTGTGTAATTTGTCTCTTCGGACGATCCATCTTTCCACGCACAGAATATAGAGCGCTTGTTGAAAATCAGCCAAATTATCGAATAAAAAAGAGTGCCGACAGGGAGACAGGGAAGAACTGTACCTCTTTCAGTAGCTGTCCTTCCATTGTTTGTGGCTGCGTGGGAAAATTCAACCTTCTAACACTCTCCCAGCATTCCTCAGAGACATACCTAGAGTGTACCCACGTTACGGGAAACAAGAAAGGCTTCGAGCGGCGTATAGAAACCGCGAAGCAGTCTATGAAGAAGACGTGGCTGATGAGTAAAATAAAATTACTAGTTTCCTTTCTAATTAATGTTAACTTGGTAAAAATTCGTCTATTGTCGTCGCCCTAGTCACCGCAATAAACGGTGTTCATAGTTGCCGCCTCGAGTGTCTTCCTGTCAATATATTTCGTTCGGAGCCCACGCGTTCGATAGACAACGCTTCTTGTAAATTACCCCTGCTATGCCTATATATGTACAGTGGATTTTCAGACGCAGTAGCTGCAATAATTTGTTTACTGTGTAAATCATTTCATTTAAAGTCAGTCAACCACCATTACACAATTCCTGGCGAAGTGTCACTTAACAAACTGACAGTGAGCTGCACAATACTGTATTGCCCTGTTTGTTGCGAGTGAAAAGTGACTTCAGAGAGAAAAAAGAAGGTATTTATTACGGATAAAATGTTAGATGCAGCACATACGATGGATAGAGGAGAATTGTTGAAAGAAATTACTGTTAAATTTGCTATTGCAAAGATTCCAGAATGCTCGGACATAGGTGTTACGCACGTAAATGACTAGCTGCGAAATTGGAATGAATGCTGATGAACGGTGACGAAACTGTAATCGTTCGTTCGTCTGCAGGCAATGACGATAATGATCATTACCGGGCTATCATGACGCTGAGTCAACAACGCAGAAAAAATGATTTAGTTGAAACGCCAGGCTGAGATGTTTTCGACCCAGCTACTGCTGGTAAAACACCTACGTGTTCGTGCAACACATAAGCGATATATGACCCTAACTCTAAACAAGGTTATGACAATTTCATGGTATGAATCTCATTTTTTTCAATATCTGGTCAAATTTTACGTGAAAATAATACGGAACGTGTGTTGTTACGTGAGCAAATATACATGGTGTTTCACAGTTCCTACTACAGGTTTCTAAGAGAGAAAATATAAAAATATAAAAATGCAGTAAATGAAGCGGGTGAAAGAGAATACAAACGTCTAAAAAATTAGATTGACAGGAAGTGCAAAATGGCAAAGCAGGAATGGCTAGAGGACAAATGTAAGGATTTAGAAGCATGTATCACTAGGGGAAAGATAGATACCGCCTAGAGGAAAATTAAACAAGCTTGGAGAAAAGAAATCATTTGTATGAATATCAAGAGCTGAGATGGAAAACCAGCTCTAAACAAATAAGGGAAAGCTGAAAAGTGGCAGAAGTATACAGACGGAGTATACAATGGAGATGTACTTGAGTGCAGTATTACAGAAATGTAAGAGTATGTAGATGAAGATGAGATTGGATACGATACGGCAAGAAGAATTTGATACCGCACTGAAAGGCCTAAGTACAAGCAACCACCTGGAAGTAGACGACATCCTGTCAGAACTACTGACAGCCTTGGGAGAACCAACCATGATAAAACGCTTCCATCTGGTCTGCAAGATGTACGAGACAGGCGAAATACCTTCAGACTTCAAGAACATTATAATAATTTCAATTTCAAAGAAAGCAGGTGCTGACAGGTGTGAATGTTACTGAACTATCACTTTAATGAGTCGTGGCTGCAAAATACCATCACGATTTCGTCACAGTAGAGTGGGAAAACTGGTAGAAGCCGACCTCAAAGAAATTTAGTTTAGATTTCAGAGAAGTCTCGGAACACGAGAGGCAATACTGACCCTATCTTAGAAGATAGGTTAAGGAAAGGCAAACCAACGTCTTTAGAATTTATATGATTAGAGAAGGCTTTGACAATGTGACTGAAATAGTGTCTTTGAAATTCTGAAGGATTCTGGGGTAAAATACAGGGAGCAACAGGCTACTTACATCCTACGCAGAAACCCAAGTGTAGTTATACGAATCGAGGGGCATGATAGGGGAGCAGTGGTTGAAAAGGGAATGAGACGCGGTTGTAACCTGTCCCCGATGTTATTCAATCTGTATACTGAGCAACAGTAAAGGAAACCAAAGAAAAATTTGAAGAAGGAATTAAGTCCAGGGAGAAGAAATACAAATTTTTAGGTATGCCAGTAACATCGTTATTCCCTCCGACATCGCAAAGGACTTGAAGGAGCAGTTTAACGGAATGAACATTGTCTTGAAAGGAGGATATAAGATGAACATCAACAAAAGCAAAACAAGGATACTGGATCGTAGTCGAATCAAATCAGGTAATGCTGACGGAATTACATTAGAAAACGAGACATTTAAAGTAGTATATGATGCTTACTATTTGTGGATCAAAATAATTATGATGGACAAAGTAGAGAGGATATAAAATGGAGACTGGCAATTGCAAAAAAAGCACTTCTGAAGAAGAGAAGTTTGTTAACATCGAATATAGATTTAAGCGTCAGGAATTCTGTTCTGTAATGGCTTGTATGGAATGTAGCCAAGCATGTAACTGAAACACGGACGATAAACAGATTAGGTAACACACCTGTGCAAAACATCGGATGTTCAGAGAGGTTTCCATTTCGCGACCAATGGGAACGTACTTTCCGAATAGGCCTCGTATTTGTCTTCCACTACTGACGACTCAAGGCCTTGTGCGACTCGTACCGCTCAGCTCCCTATGGTATAAAGTTTGACACGGAAGCAACATGGACTCGTCAATGTGCATTATAGAGACGGTCATCTTCAAATACAGCACATGTTTTTAGCGAGAAATATAAACTTACATAAGGTTATTGTAATTCAACGCAATGTGTAGAAGAAAAATGACACCCAAAAATTTAGTAAACATTTGTGATCATATGCCATGTTGCATAATGCATTCAAACATAATTACAGTTATTGTTACTAATCAGTTAATCAGCCACCCACACAGATAACAACAACAACACTTTGTCAAGCAATTATTGTGTCACAACTTTGGGGTCGCTGAGGGTAGCAGCAGGTCTGAAACAGAAGACAACTGACACGAAGCGAGTTCCGAATGGTGCCGACTGAAAAGGATCAGTGCTTGGTGGTCGGCAGACAACTTACCACGCCCTTCCTACTGTTAATTTGCAGCGGGTTCAACACGGTTAACTTATGTAAATTACAAATTAATAATGAGATCATAATATATGCGACCCGTGGCTCCACCCCAGTGTCAGTATTGGCTCTCGAGAAAAAAAAATTTAACGACCACTGCTCTAAGTAGATTATGTTCTTATGACAGATGAATAATCTGCTACATCTACATACATACTCCGCAATCCACCATACGGTGCGTGGCGGAGGGTACTTCCTACTACAACTAGCATCTTCTCTCCCTGTTCCACTCCCAAACAGAACGAGGGAAAAATGGCTGCCTATATGCCTCTGTACGAGCCCTAATCTCTCTTATCTTATCTTTGTGGTCTTTCCACGAAATGTAAGTTGGCGGCAGTAAAATTGCACTGCAGTCAGCCTCAAATGCTGGTTCTCTAAACTTCCTAAGTAGCATTTCACGAAAAGAACGCCTGTTTTCCTCTAGAGACTCTCACCCGAGTTCCTGAAGCATTTCCGTAACACTCGCGTGATGATCAAACCTACCAGTAACAAATCTAGCAGCCCGCCTCTGAATTGCTTCTATGTCCTCCCTCAATCCTACCTGATAGTGATCCCAAACGCTCGAGCAGTACTCAAGAATAGGTCGTATTAGTGTTTTACAAGCGGTCTCCTTTACAGATGAACCACATCTTCCCAAAATTCTACCAATGAACCAAAGACGTCTATCCGCCTTCCCCACAACTGCCATTACATGCTTGTCCCACTTCATATCGCTCTGCAATGTTACGCCCAAATATTTAATCGACGTGACTGTGTCAAGTGCTACACTACTAATGGAGTATTCAAACATTACGGGATTCTTTTTCCTATTCATCTGCATTAATTTACATTTATCTATACCGTATTTAGAGTTAGCTGCCATTCTTTCCACCAATCACAAATCCTGTCCAAGTCATGTTGTATCCTCCTACAGTCACTCAACGACGACACCTTCCCGTACACCACAGCATCATCAGCACATTGCTATCCACCCTATCCAAAAGATCATTTATGTAGATAGAAAACACAGCGCACCTACCACACTTCTCTGGGGCAGTCCAGATGATACCCTCACCTCCGATGAACACTCACCATCGAGGACAACGTACTGGGTTCTATTACTTAATAAGTCTTCGAGCCACTCACATATTTGTGAACCAATCCCATATGCTCGTACCTTAGTTAGGAGTCTGCAGTGGGGCACCGAGTCAAACGCTTTCCGGAAGTCACTGATACCCTTCATCCATGGTTCGCAAGATATCATGTGAAAAAATGTGCGAGTTACGTTTCGCAGGAGCGATACTTTCTAAAGCGCTTTTTTCCAGTCGCTCAGGACTTTACGTTGGGCAAGAGATTCACGATAAATGCAAGCTAAGTAAGGAGTAAATGCAGTAGAGTACTCTCTGTAAAACCGAATTGGAATCCCATCAGAACCTGGCGATTTATTTATTTTCAACCCATTCAGCTGCTTCACAACCCCAGGGATGTCTATCACTATGTCCTCCATACGGGAATCTGTACGAGACACAAACGGCGGTATGTTTTTACGATCCTCTTGGGTGAAAGATTTCTCAAATGCTAAATTTAAAATTTCAGCTTTAGTTTTGCTGTCTTCCGTTGCCAGGCCAGACTGATCAGTGAGTGACTGGATGGAAGCCTTCGACCCGCTTATCGATTTTACGTAAGACCAGAATTTCCTTGGGTTTTCAGCAAGATCTTTTGCTAAGGTATGATGGTGGTAGTGGTTGAATGCTTTGCGAATCGCTCTTTTTACAGCAGCACGAATCTACTAACTTTTACCTGTCCTCATTCTCCCGATCTTTCTTGTATCGCGAGTGCAGCTGCCTTTGCTTCCTGAGCATTCTCCGAATATCGCTGTTAAACCACGGTGGGTCTTTTCTGTCCGTAACCCACTTTTTCGGCACATATTTGTCCAATGCGTGCTTTACAATGTGTTTAAAATTTGCCCAAAATTCTACGGGAAGTAAATGAAGTCGATTCATTTACTAAGTGGGACGCTAACAACTGCTTATCTACTCTTTCTAGTAAGAATACTCTCCTAGCCTTATTGACCGACTTTTTAACTGTCGCAACCATAGTCGTAATGACAACATCATGATCACTAATCCCTGTCTCAACACTGACACCGTCGATGAGGTCTGGTCTGTTCGTGGCTACCAGATGTAAAATATTTCCATTACGCGTTGGCTGTCGATTTAGCTGCTCCAGACAGTTTTCGGATAATGTGTTCAAAAGTAATTCACACGACGGCTTGTCTGTACCACCTGTAATGAATCCATAGACATCCCAGTCTATACTGGGTAGTTTCAAGTCGCCTCCGACTAATATAGCATGATCCAGGTACTTCTGCGATACAGAATGTAGACTCCCTTCGAATGATTCTAGAACTGTCACGGTGGAGCCTGGTGGCCGGTAATAACACCCAACAATTAACTTTATTTCCCCTAGCCCTCTTAAACGTGTCCAGATAACTTCACAATCACACTCTACTTCGACCTCAGTAGACACAATATTTTTGTCAACTGCAATGAAGACACCACCTTCTACGGTGTCTAATCTGTCTTTCCGATACACGTTCCAACACTCACTAAATATTTCAGAACTCCCTATCTCAGGGTTTAGCCAGGTCTCAGTCCCGAGAATAATTTGCGCGCCACACGCTTCCTGGAGGGCAGTAAATTCAGGAACTTTATCCCGAACACTCTGAAAATTTACTGCTAATATCTTGATAGCTGAAGTGTCTTTACACTGAACGCGTCCTGATTTCCCTGCCTGCTCGTCGACTGGTGAGTGTTCATCAGGACACCTCGCACTACTGCCTAGCCTAAAAAAAAACCCATGTGCACGCCACAAGTACTCTGCTACCCGAGTAGCTAAAAAATTTTTAAGAATAAATGACGTATTAAAAATGTACGACTGAGAAAAACTGCAGTAACGGGACCAATGAAGGAAGAAAAAGATGCTGCCGAATAATTCAGCAGATTGTATTTAGATTAGTAGTCGTATTTTGTTACATTTTAAAAGTTTATGCCCAAAACACTCGTATTATACCATGAACGAATTTCTGCTTAATATTAGCTTAAACAAAATCTTCGTTGCGTTCAAATATTAGAAAAGGACGACGAGTGATTTGCAACGTTCCTGCTAGATCTGCACTGAATGTAAATTCCTCCTCGTGCAAAAATCACTGCTTCTTTTCGTTTTCGGTCAGTCTTGTGTCTGGTTTGATGCAGGCCGCCAAGACTTCCTCTCCTGTATCAACCTCTTGGTGTTAGAAACAGCACTTACACCCAACTACTACAGTTATTTGCTGAATATGTTCCAATATCTGTCTTCCCCCGCAGTTTTTGCCCTCTACAGTTCCCTCGGTACCGTGGAGGTTGCCCACTGATATTTTAACCCACGTCCTCTCATCCTGCCGCTTCTTCCAGTCCGTGCTTTCCACATATTTCTTTCCTCACCGATGCTGCACTGAACCTCCTCATCCCTTATCACCCTATCTAGTTTTCGATATCAGTATCGATACTCTTATCAATTGACCGTACACAAATTCAGTGCCAGAAACTGGTAAAATATAATGCACAATTGGATGAAGAATTTTGCCTTATCCAAGGTACCTTTCGAGTTTCGTTTTACCCAGATATATTTCAGCACTTTTTTGCTACCTTCAGTGGGTTACTTCATCTCCTTTCTGTAAAGTTATTACATATCAATGCTTAGAGAAACCATTTGGTACGAAATATTTACTTTTGTGAGTGAAGCGACTGTTGTCAAATATCATACATGATATGTTTACAACTCAGAGTTGAGCCATGTATTATTGGGCTGATGCATTGTATGTTGTTTATTACAACGTGTCTAAAGTTCTGGTTTTACAACTTATTTTGAAAATGGTAGATAGATGCATTAGTTTACATACCTTACTTGAAGCTACTGAGTGTTTATGTTGGTAGCTGTAAGTCTGCTACACAGTCTACAGATTTGTTATCTACACAATGATCATTAGATGCTGGGTGTCGACGACCACGAACGCATCAGTATGAAAGCTCTTTCATTCCCAAACATAGTCTACACAGAGTATCGGGTAAATAGCCATCTTCTAAGTGCCGTCTCATAGTCGGCCATTACTGTGGGCAGCCAAGTACATATGTATATCTACCAATACTCTGATTAAAAGCTTACGAACACTAATCGGTTATTTCTGTTGCAGTACAGTCCATTGCCTGGATTCTGAAACGTCTCTTAATCTATTTACAATCAGTTCTTTGCAATACATATATCGCCATTATAATTGCACTTATCCATAAATATTATCAAGGTAACAGCAACAAAAAACTGTAATGTAATAACATAGCTGGAATCATTATGTAACGTAATTAAGATATATACAAACCAAATACGTAGCCGGCCGGAGTGGCCGTGCGGTTCTAGGCGCTACAGTCTGGAACCGAGCGACGGCTACGGTCGCAGGTTCGAATCCTGCCTCGGGCATGGATGTGTGTGATGTCCTTAGGTTAGTTAGGTTTAATTAGTTCTAAGTTCTAGGCGACTGATGACCTCAGAAGTTAAGTCGTATAGTGCTCAGAGCCATTTGAACCATTTTTGAACCAAACATGTATTATGGGCCACTGAAAATGGTTCACAAATAATAGGAAGCGAACTATAATTTGCTGAACCTCTGGTTTTGGGCGAGGCAGAATTTTATACAATCGCTGCCCACTGACAATGTTTTGAATAATCTGATTGTTGTTGCTGGGCACGAGCTCTTAGTACCCAATGTTGCCAAATAAGCTTTTTGAGCTAATTGTAGTTTCTTTTTAATATCATTTAACTGTCAAATGAGTGATTTAGCTGGCGTACGGAAGTATCGCATTTTTCTCAATCATTCGGCTTCTTTCTAGATTTTTTCCTTGACTATAGATAAGCATAAAGGTCATGGTTATTAACGGAAAATTATTTGATATTGAACTAGGACTTAAAAACACGTTCGTTATGTGTTATTAGACTGGATTAAAAAGGACAACAAAGAAAAGTAAAGCTGTGTTTGTGTGTGTTCTCATCAGCATACACGTGCACAATTCACAGCCCTACTGGAGCGCTGTTGCAGCATTGCTGACAGCAGCAAAGTATCGCAACTTCACTATAATGAAGGAAACTGTTCTAAGCAAAACAGACTTTGATTTAAGGACCATGCATCAGAAATCATACGCTTCACAGTTGCAATAAATTATGTGCCAGCGATTGAACTGAGGAGAGGTACAGTTAACTTCTGCTCAGTGCAGTAGTTAACCAAGTGTAATAAATAATGAAATATTACAGTGTAGATATTGTGGAGGCCGTCCTATAAGTTCCTAGCATTCGAAGTACAAGTGCATCGAGAAATCATTTCTTTAACGAGATGCACAAGGCGCGTCTCTAAATTGCTGTTCTTTTGTGCTTTCGAGAAGCTTTACATTTCTGAATATCTATACATTTTCTTTCTGGCTATTACAGTAATTAAAATGAAGCGTCGTACACTCTTTTAAGATGTGATGCAAAATCCCGCGTAGCAATTATTTCCTGAAGTTGTTTTAAACTGATTTATATACCTGATATTTGTAAAAGAGAGTAAATTATTTTTCATGCATTTGTCTCCAAAGTTTAAAAATATTTCATCAAATAGTGTCAGCGATGATTCCATTTTGGTTTCTCTGTGTATAAATTTGATCCTACTGTTTCTCATAAAGTTGTACCTATCTAGTAATACGTACCTCACTACATTTTCGTATACGCCCCCCCCCCCCCCCATAAATACCTTAACAATATGATAATTGCAAAAATAAAACTGTACAAATACAGGGCTATTACAAATGATTGAAGCGATTTCATAAATTCACTGTAGCTCCATTCATTGACATATGGTCACGACACACTGCAGATACGTAGAAAAACTCATAAAGTTTTGTTCAGCTGAAGCCGCACTTCAGGTTTCTGCCGCCAGAGCGCTCGAGAGCGCAGTGAGACAAAATGGCGACAGGAGCCGAGAAAGCGTATGTCGTGCTTGCAATGCACTCACATCAGTCAGTCATAACAGTGCAACGACACTTCAGGACGAAGTTCAACAAAGATCCACCAACTGCTAACTCCATTCGGCGATGGTATGCGCAGTTTAAAGCTTCTGGATGCCTCTGTATGGGGAAATCAACGGGTCGGCCTGCATTGAGCGAAGAAACAGTTGAACGCGTGCGGGCAAGTTTCACGCGTAGCCCGCGGAAGTCGACGAATAAAGCAAGCAGGGAGCTAAACGTACCACAGCCGACGGTTTGGAAAATCTTACGAAAAGGCTAAAGCAGAAGCCTTGCCGTTTACAATTGCTACAAGCCCTGACACTCGATGACAAAGTCAAACGCTTTGAATTTTCGGCGCGGTTGCAACAGCTCATGGAAGAGGATGCGTTCAGTGCGAAACTTGTTTTCAGTGATGAAGCAACATTTTTTCTTAATGGTGAAGTGAACAGACACAATGTGCGAATCTGGGCGGTAGAGGATTCTTACGCATTCGTGCAGCAAATTCGCCATTCACCAAAAGTTAACGTGTTTTGTGCAATCTCACGGTTTAAAGTTTATGGCCCCTTTTTCTTCTGTGAAAAAAACGTTACAGGACACGTGTATCTGGACATGCTGGAAAATTGGCTCTAGCCACAACTGGAGATCGACAGCGCCGACTTCATCTTTCAACAGGATGGTGCTCCACCGCACTTTCATCATGATGTTCGGCATTTCTTAAACAGGAGATTGGAAAACCGATGGATCGGTCGTGGTGGAGATCATGATCAGCAATTCATGTCATGGCCTCCACGCTCTCCCGACTTAACCCCATGCGATTTCTTTCTGTGGGGTTATGTGAAAGGTTCAGTGCTTAAACCTCCTCTACCAAGAAACGTGCCAGAACGCTTTCGAACTCATTGATGGGGACATGCTGCGCCGAGTGTGGGAGGAACTTCATTATCGGCTTGATGTCTGCCGAATCCCTAAAGGGGCACATATCGAACAATTGTGAATGCCTAAAAAAACGTTTTGAGTTTTTGTATGTGTGTGCAAAGCATTGTGAAAATATCTCAAATAATAAAGTTATTGTTGAGCTGTGAAATCGCTTCAATCATTTGTAATAACCCTGTATATAACTTATTTTACTTCAGTTTTTTCTGTCCTCTTTTTTAGATACATTTACCTTATTTCTCTTTAGTTACCAACACTGTTAGTCCGAGTCTCGCTTCCGCAAGTAAATTGTACTGTTAGTGGTCTCCTAACAATAGCAGTTCTTCCTATTACAAGTTATTATCCGCTTCCCGAGATTATCAATCACTGGACTGTATCTGTCTCAATTAATGGAACTGAAATAGTAAGATCGTCATAAAACAGTACGCGCCCTACAGTAGAAGAGTTTAACGTTGTCAACAGCTCGGACATTAGAGACGAAGCAGAAAATCGGATTGCAGAAGGATCGGGAAGGAAATCGTCCATGCGCTTTCAAAGGAATCATCGCCTGGAGCAATTTAAGGAAATGACAGGAAACCTAAAAGAAAATGCCCTGAGGGAGATTTGAACTGTCGTCCTTCCGAATGCGATTCCAGTGTGCTAACCACTGCGCCACCACGCTCGGTGCACGTTATGGTCACGTAATATATGGACTGAACGAAACAAAAAAGAAACGCATAGAACGAAGGGTGAAACGCATTACTGGGAGGAAAAGAATGGAACGGATGTTAAATAGGTTCAAACGCGCTCCTTAGTTGGGAATAACGAATAATAAAAATTACATTACTTGCATGGATTGGGTTTTTGTCAGCTGACACGGGCGAATAATTGCGGCACCTTTACAGTGCCGTGATGCATATTAATATGTGTGGACTGACTTCTCTTCATGTTTCATGTTTGTTAGTAAGGCCTTCATAAGAAAGAAGCAGTCAAGAGACTGTGTTGCAACTCATAGTCAGTATGATGCTTTAGGAGTGTCATGCCGCTAAATGGCAATATTGTTCAACACGAGTCATAGTACAACAGATCGCTTACCTCACTTTTCCCACCTGCAATCTGTTTCCAGCGCCCTCATGACACCTAGTTGAACCTGAGAGACACACTAGTCCCATACCTACAACTGTACTCTGCGAGCAGTCTTACTGTGTAGGAAAGCGGATGCTCGTGGTGTCATTATAATTCCTCCCCCCTTCTCCTCTCCGCTTCTCTTCTTTCCCTTTTCATGGGCGCTGCTTGGGAAAGACAGTTGGTAAGCCTCTATGTGAGCTCGAATTTATTTGATTTTTTCCATCATGGCTATGTTGCGGTATGTGCGTGGCAGGAAGCAATATGGTGCCGTACTGTTCTTGGAATATTTTCGAAATCTTAACAATGAAGACGTCTCTCTTCCAGCATCTACCACTGGAGTTTGATGAGCAATCTTCGCAGTGCTCTGACGCTTATTTAACGAACCCGTAACGAAAGATGCTGCTCTTCCATACATCCTCTACATGCCGTGTATTACTCCTATTCGGCAAAGGTCCCAGGCTGACAGGACAGTACTCAAGAAACGGTCTGACGAGGATCTTATAAATTACTTCTTTCATGGACAAATTACATTTCTCTACATTTCTCTCAATGTTTCTTAGCCTGGTATTTACACTCCTGGAAATTGAAATAAGAACACCATGAATTCATTGTCCCAGGAAGGGGAAACTTTATTGACACATTCCTGGGGTCAGATACATCACATGATCACACTGACAGAACCACAGGCACAAAGACACAGGCAACAGAGCATGCACAATGTCGGCACTAGTACAGTGTATATCCACCTTTCGCAGCAATGCAGGCTGCTATTCTCCCATGGAGACGATCGTAGAGATGCTGGATGTAGTCCTGTGGAACGGCTTGCCATGCCATTTCCACCTGGCGCCTCAGTTGGACCAGCGTTCGTGCTGGACGTGCAGACCGCGTGAGACGACGCTTCATCCAGTCCCAAACATGCTCAATGGGGGACAGATCCGGAGATCTTGCTGGCCAGGGTAGTTGACTTACACCTTCTAGAGCACGTTGGGTGGCACGGGATACATGCGGACGTGCATTGTCCTGTTGGAACAGCAAGTTCCCTTGCCGGTCTAGGAATGGTAGAACGATGGGTTCGATGACGGTTTGGATGTACCGTGCACTATTCAGTGTCCCCTCGACGATCACCAGTGGTGTACGGCCAGTGTAGGAGATCGCTCCCCACACCATGATGCCGGGTGTTCGCCCTGTGTGCCTCGGTCGTATGCAGTCCTGATTGTGGCGCTCACCTGCACGGCGCCAAACACGCATACGACCATCACTGGCACCAAGGCAGAAGCGACTCTCATCGCTGAAGACGACACGTCTCCATTCGTCCCTCCATTCACGCCTGTCGCGACACCACTGGAGGCGGGCTGCACGATGTTGGGGCGTGAGCGGAAGACGGCCTAACGGTGTGCGGGACCGTAGCCCAGCTTCATGGAGACGGTTGCGAATGGTCCTCGCCGATACCCCAGGAGCAACGGTGTCCCTAATTTGCTCGGAAGTGGCGGTGCGGTCCCCTACGGCACTGCGTAGGATCCTACGGTCTTGGCGTGCATCCGTGCGTCGCTGCGGTCCGGTCCCAGGTCGACGGGCACGTGCACCTTCCGCCGACCACTGGCGACAACATCGATGTACTGTGGAGACCTCACGCCCCACGTGTTGAGCAATTCGGCGGTACGTCCACCCGGCCTCCCGCATGCCCACTATACGCCCTCTCTCAAAGTCCGTCAACTGCACATACGGTTCACGTCCACGCTGTCGCGGCATGCTACCAGTGTTAAAGACTGCGATGGAGCTCCGTATGCCACGGCAAACTGGCTGACACTGACGGCGGCGGTGCACAAATGCTGCGCAGCTAGCGCCATTCGACGGCCAACACCGCGGTTCCTGGTGTGTCCGCTGTGCCGTGCGTGTGATCATTGCTTGTACAGCCCTCTCGCAGTGTCCGGAGCAAGTATGGTGGGTCTGACACACCGGTGTCAATGTGTTCTTTTTTCCATTTCCAGGAGTGTATTTTATGTTTTCGTTCCACTTCAGGTCGCTTCGGATGGATATTCCTAGATATCATACTATTTTTTGTTTTCAGTGACTTGTCACCAGTGCTTTGCACCTGTTTATGAGCGTATGTTACATTTATTTATGTTTTGCGTCACCTGAAGGTGCCTGGACCCTTCTTAAATGAAGTAACGTCACAAAATGGCGACATTGCGAAGAAGTATGTACTACTTATGATAATACGAGTACACTGTCTACCAGATTAGATTCACGATGAAGTATCCTTTAAAACTTAGTTTCAAAATCTCTTTTAGAAATTGGGACGTATTTGAAGTGTACAAAATGGGGGTGTGTGTTCGTTATGGCACAAAAGATGCCAGCATGTGTTCTGATTACTGCGAATAACAAGGTGACACGCGCAGCAATATGTAGGGGTATTAATAACGCTCTTTGTGAACACCATAGCAATGAAATCCAATTGCAATATCACAACGATACGCTGGAGGCCAATTTTGGCAATGTATTTATTGCCGTAAAGAAATCGGTAATATCTGGTCCGGTTATGACGGGCTGGGAATGCGAAATAATCTGGATAACGGAAAACTTCAAAGGGTAGTCAAACATTATAGTCGAATGCCTTTTTAACCCATCTGTATCGTGTACTGTAGTGGCGGTACGCTTTAGAAAAAACTTGCAAAATTTTGTGGGGAAATTTATTCAGAATGTTGTAGTAATAGGTGAATATTTTAATATGTCATTTGTAGAATAGGAGAGACATGTGATTAACACGGATGACAAGGACAAGCCTCGTGAAAAATTCTTCTGAACGTTTTTTCTTGAAAATTATATTCAACTGTCTGTTAAAGAACTGAGCAGTGGGCGTAACTTCACAGATGACCTAGTAGCTAACACGTCATAATTCGATAGTAGAGGACACAATTAGTGACCATAAGGTGGTTACGAATATAACACCAATTACTATAGACGATAAAAGGAATGGTACAGAACGTAATAATATATTTTTGCTTATGAAGTGACATGAGAAGTAGGCTTCTGAGTAGTCTCTACCAGGCATTCATTTCTGGCGACAAATGTTACAGTGGTTACATTTCAAAATTATTGGACAATACGCATTAGACACGGAGAGGCTGCAACGTATCAGAAATATCCGCTGTGGTTCAGTGGCTGTCTTAGAAGGAGAAATCACAGAGAGATTGATCACGGATTTAAATGAGCACAGGAGCTTACTGATAAACATTTCGAAATGAACCACAAACAGCTATGCGAGAAGCGTTCATTGAATTTGAGAACAAAAATTTAGAAACCTACCTGACGCAAAGTCTTTTGAGGTAACGGGCGGGTTGTGGCGCCATGAAAATATTGTAAGTTCGCAGTTGGCGTGGGCCCGCGGAGGCCGCTCGGCAAGCCGGGGCTCGTCAGTGGCCGCGTGGTGCCGTACGCTAGCTGCAGCAAGAGGGGCAGCCCCAGCGCGTGGTCCAGGCCGACCATGTGGCTGGCAATTCCATGTTGACACTGTGTCGCGGAATGGGCTTTGTGTCGATGAAGGAGATTTGTATACCGCGGAGTGCCACAGATGGCGGACTTCGTGAAAGCATAATGGCTGACATTACACAGCTCTTGTAGAAATTAATAATAGCCAGAGGAATCATGATACATTAAAAATGAACGTGTACATTACCATTATTTGCATGACGATTCCGACGGTGTAATCACATTTTCACTATCTTTATTAGTTTAAAGTTTAATATCTCAGCCGCCCGATGTGGCCGAGCGGTTCTAGGCGCTTCAGTCTGGAACCGCGCGACCGCTACGGTCGCAGGTTCGAATCCTGCCTCGGCCATGGATGTGTGTGATGTTCTTAGATTAGTTAGGTGTAAGTAGTTCTAAGTTCTAGGGGACTGATGACCTCAGATGTTAAGTCCCATAGTGCTCAGAGCCATTTGAACCATTTTTTAAATATCTGACGATAAATTATACAAGTAACACGCCGCAGCAAATTTCCAAAATCTAAACAGTTGATCCGCTTTTCTCTATCGACGTATCTTTAGAAAGCTATTAGTGTAAACCTAAATTGGTATAAATTACAGGCATATAACTTTAATACATGAGTTATTGGAGGTCAATGTGGCCGATTACTATCGATCGCGTCAGACCATAAGTACTCCACAGTTACACGAAAAGACGGTAGCAGCATGCTTATAAATATATTTATTCATCTATGCCTTTGTTTATATCTGATATAAACTATTCATGAAGAAATTGGTCAATTATTTACTGTGTTTTAGAAAGCACAGAGACATTAGTCTACTGCCTTACTTCTGTTCTATTGATTTGATGTATGTTTATTTAATTTGTTTATGTATTTAATAATGTGTGTTAGAGCGTGTTTATCGTCCAGCCGTAGGAATATTTATTTAATTTCAAGTTATTTAAATTTAGATCCAGTATTTCGAATGCGTTTCATTATGTTTGTGGGTGTATGTTGGTTTGGAGACAGGACAGGAGCGCTCTAGCCAATCACAGCGATCGTTCCGTAAAGGACACGCGGAGAGACTTTATGGAAGTAGGGGAGTGCAGTACAGTACAGCACAGGACACGGGAGGTGTTGGACGGGAGAGTCCTGGACAGTACGGCGCGACGCACGCACGGTCACGAGAAAAGACTTGGAGAGTGGAAGAGTTGACGCGTGGTAGCGGGAGATACAAATATTTCACAGTGCCGACTTGTGCACTTGTGAGATTTCCGTGGCTTCTGCAGTGAAGACGTAGTAGGCGTTTAGGTTGAATATCTCTTGAGCTATGTTGTTGTTCATAACTAATTACGTGAAGTAGGAATCTATTGTTTCCCTGTTATTCATCTTATATTTTATTTAATTGCTGGGTCATCGACACCAATAATTACCGCAGTCTCAAAAGTACTTCTACTATCGTACTCTTCATTTAAAGTCGTTAAGATAGTACCTGCTGATTTTATTTAATTGCAATCTTTCTTTTATAAACTACTAAATTCGCAAATGCCGAGCGATAGGAACCTTCGACCATTCGATTCATGTGTATATTCATATTGTGTACTGTAGACTCAGCAGTATTTGGCTTGTAATGCGGCAACTACGTAAACCAGCCCGTAGACAACGAAAGCAGCCAAAACTTTTAATTTTTCAACTCTGAGTCAGAGGGTACGTAGATGAGGGCCACAACACCTCATTTATTAATTGAAAGCCCGCAGTCTTAAGAAGTTTTGGCCTTACGCAAAGGTAGTAAACAGATCAAAGTCATGTTTCCAGTCATTCAGAGATCGTACTCGTATTGAAGCTGCTACTGAAACGAACGATGACAGAGAGAAGGAAGAAACTTGTTTCGCTGAAGAATATCTCAGCGCAGTACTTCCTTTTAGAAAGCGCATTAATGTCTAAATGAGAGGCATATAGATAAGTGATGGGGAACTTCCTGACAGATTAAAACTGTGTGCCTGACCGAGACTCGAACTCGGGACTTTTGCCTTTCGCGGGCAAGTGCTCTACCATCTTAGCTACCGAAGCACGACTCACGCCCGGTACTCACAGCTTTACTTCTGCCAGTATCTCGTCTCCTACCTTCCAGTTTTAATCTGCCAGGAAGTTTCATATCAGCGCACACTCCGCTGCAGAGTGAAAATCTCATTCTGGAAACATCCCCCAAGCTGTGGCTAAGCCATGTCTCCGCTGTATCCTTTCTTTCAGGAGTGCTAGTTCTGCAAGGTTCGCAGGAGAGCTTCTGTAAGGTTTGGAAGGTAGAAGACGAGATACTGGCAGAAGTAAAGCTGTGAGTACTGGGCGTGAGTTGTGCTTCGGTAGCTCAGATGGTAGAGCACTTGCCCGCGAAAGGCAAAGGTCCCGAGTTCGAGTCTCGGTCGGGCACACAGTTTTAATCTGCCAGGAAGTTTCATATCAGCGCACACTCCGCTGCAGAGTGAAAATCTCATTCAAGTGATGGGGAGATTGAAAAGTAATTAAAATAGCTCAAAGAATGAAAGACAAATAAGTCCGATGATATGTCTGCACGATTTTGCATGGGTTATGCGAAATAAATTGTTCCCCTTGCAGCACTAGTTAACGGTAAATGCCTGCAGTAACTAAAGCTTCGCGTAGGTCATTTCCAAACTCCAGTAAGATTGTGACACAGGTTCACAGGTATCCATAAACATTATAAAAATTGATGTGTGTGTGTGTGTGTGTGTGTGTGTGGGTGGGTGTGTGGGTGGGTGTGAGTGTGTGTGAGAGAGAGAGAGAGAGAGTTCCAAATATGTTCAAATGTGTGTGAATTCCTATGGGACCAAACTGCTGAGGTCATCGGTCCCTAGACTTACACACTACTTAAACTAACTTACGCTAATGACAACACACACACGCATGCCCCAGGGAGGAATCGAACCTCCGGCGGGAGTGGCTGCCCGATTCGTGACATGGCACCTCTAACCACGCTTCCACTCTGCGCGGCAGTGCGTCTTCCAATCTCCACGTAAACCACAGGAGCGAGTCAACCAAACTTGGTACACTCATCCCAGACTGTCAGGAAGCAATCGCTACGGGGGTGAGAACCATCTACCTGTCATAGTTCAGGAGATGTGACGTCACAAACAATGAGATGCACGAAAAATTGCCGCACCATGCTTAGCTTTTAAATTTATTACTTCTGTATTACTGAATCTATTCGCTTCATATTTCGCACACAGTATCCACATTTGCCGCTAAAGGCACCTACGGATAGTGCTACATATAGTTCAGAAGATATGTCATAAACAATGAGATGCGTGAAAAACTGCAGGATTGTGCGTGACGTTTAAATTTATAATTTCTTTGCTACTAATTCTATTCGAATCATATTTCTCGGACAGTATCCACATATGCCGCTGAACATACTTACATAAATATATTTTTCTATGACACAAAGTCTAAGAGATATGACGTCATACACAGTGAAATGCGTGAAATATGCCACATCGTGCATGAAGTTTTAGTACATTTGTTGTTTACTACTAAGAAACTCCTATAGTCGAGTCAGAATGGAATACCTGACGCCAGACAGCGCTTGAGACAGCTTTCAACTGCAAAGCGCAGATTGCTGTAGTCGAAAACAATAGCCGTCTGTAGAGCTATGAAGAGGCGTTACCATAGAGAAGGTTACAACATCGCGTTGTAGATACGAAAAGCAGCTGCGCCCAGCGTGCGGAAACTGTACGTTTCTAATAGAAAACTGGCAAAATGTCTACCTGGGCAATGCCGCATTTGTCAGCTAGTAGTTGTATATTTCTGACCTGAACATAGATAAATGTGATATATTGTGCATAAACAGGTGGAAAGATCCAAAATTATTCAATTACTTTAACGGAAATAAAATGAATAAATCGCAGATAACAGTAGAAAGCGTAAAACATCTAAGAGTAACCGCCCGGAGTGTTCTAAAATGGAACGACCACATAAAACTTACTGTAAGACAAGGAAATGCCAGGCTGAGATTTAGTGGAATAATTCTGAGGAAACAAAATTTATCCACGAAACAAGCAGGAAACACTCGTTGAACCGATTCTTGAGTACTGCTTGGCAGACTGAGACTTTTCCCGGATGGGACTGATAGAAGATATTGAGAAGACCCCAACGAAGTGCGACGCGTTTTATGAAGGAAACATTTAGTCCGTGAGAGAGCTTCCTCATTACTAGAAGGGCATTCTGTTAGCAAAAAGGTGAATGGGCTTTCAGATCATGATGCACAAATTTTAACTCTAAAAGATTTTTGTGCTGCAACACGTGTTAAATATAGTCATCAGCTGTTTAGGAAAGCTGATCCAGTTGCTGTAGAGACATTTGTAAACCTTATCAAGGAAGAAGAGTGGCAAGATGTTTATAGCGCTGATACAGTAGACGATAAATATAATGCTTTTCTCAAGACTTTTCTCGTGCTCTTTGAAAGTTGTTTTCCGTTAGAACGTTCAAAACAGGGTACTAGCACAAACAGGCAGCCTGGGTGGCTGACTAGAGGGATAAGAATATCTTGTAGAACAAAGTGGCAATTATATCAAAACGTTAGAAACAGTCAAAATTTAAATGCAGCAGCCCATTACAAACAGTATTGTAAGGTGCTTAAAAACGTTATTAGGAAGGCAAAAAGTATGTGGTATGCAGGTAGAATAGCTAAGTCTCAGGATAAAATTAAAACCATATGGGCAGTCGTAAAGGAAGTGGCTGGTCTGTAGAGACAGGTCGAGGATATAGAATCAGTGCGTAGTGGGAATGTCCGTGTTACTGATAAGTCGCATATATGTACAGTATTTAATAATCACTTTTTGAATATAGCAGGTGAACTAAATAGAAACCTAGTCCCAACAGGAAATCATATAGCGCTCTTAGAAAAAAGTGTTCCGAGACTGTTACCTGAAATGCTCCTCCATGATACTGACAAGAGGGAGATTGAGTTAATAATTAAATCACTAAAGACCAAGAACTCTCATGGATATGACGGGGTATCTAGCAGAATACTGAAGTATTGTTC